>NW_007231754.1:94677-96559 GCF_000164805.1 Carlito syrichta | reverse complement strand
CCCCGCGAAGCCCCGGGCGCGCAGAGATGCGGAGGCGCTGGGCATGGCGCCGGCAGAGCCGCTGACCGCGCTGCTGCGGCTGCTGGCCGCCGGCTTCTACGGCGCGAGCTCCTTCCTGCTGGTGGTGGTCAACAAGAGCGTGCTCACAGGCTGCAGGTTTCCCTCCTCGCTGTGTGTCGGACTTGGCCAGATGGTGGCCACAGTGGCAGTTCTCTGGGTGGGAAAGGTGCTCAGAGTAGTCAAGTTTCCTGACCTTGACAGAAACGTACCTCAAAAGACGTTTCCACTACCTCTTCTATATTTTGGGAACCAAATCACGGGACTGTTCAGCACAAAGAAACTGAACTTGCCAATGTTTACAGTTCTGAGAAGGTTCTCCATTCTGTTTACAATGTTTGCTGAAGGAGTTTTACTCAAGAAGACGTTTTCTTGGGGTATTCAAATGACCGTATTTGCAATGATCATTGGAGCCTTTGTAGCTGCCAGCTCTGACTTGGCATTTGATCTGGAAGGCTATGTTTTTATTCTGATAAATGATGTCCTGACAGTGGCAAATGGTGCATATGTAAAACAAAAATTGGATTCAAAAGAGCTGGGAAAATATGGTTTGCTCTACTACAATGCACTGTTCATGATTCTGCCCACCCTAGCCACTGCATGTTTCACAGGAGATGCACAAAAGGCGGTGGAGTTCGAAGGCTGGGCTGACACCCTCTTCCTTCTGCAGTTCACCCTCTCCTGTGTGATGGGATTTATCCTGATGTACGCCACAGTACTGTGCACTCAGTATAACTCTGCTCTTACAACTACAATAGTTGGCTGTATAAAGAATTGTAACCCTTTGCACTTGGAAGTGCAAGGGGACATCGTAATTCCAGCAGACCACCTTTCTTATTGGAAGATAAGAATTCCATTGCATTTATATGAAAAGTTGTTGGAAAAAGTTCCCAGTGCAACACGAGAGCACATGTTTGTGACAGATATTACACTAGTACTGTCCTAGGAGAAGAGCTACTAAAGATGAAATGTCATCTTGCTGGTACAAAGACCAGAAGGGGAATACCAGAACAAATCAAAAAACCAACATTTTTAATGAAAAAAAAACAGCATGTAGTAAAAATAATCCGCTTCTTGTGTGGAAAGGCAAAAGGATAGTGACAATTTTCAGCTCTTGAAATCATGCAGGCATGAAATCTACCTACCACAAGGACATTGTGTGGTGGAAATAGTACACCAGTCAAGAAGCGCAAAGTGATTCTAAATCATGTTGCAAATATGAACAGTGTGGGTCATGCACATCAGTGTGCTTCTCTATCTTGTTTTTTGTGAAAATCTTTAGAATGGTGGAGGAAATTATTCTTCTGGGGGGTACAAATATGCATTTAGCTCCTGTATACTATACTGAGCATCAAAAAAAAAAAAAAAGAAAAACCTTTGTCCCATTGGGAATTTGTCAAGCTTTTGATTGATCAGTTGAGAAGTGTGTTTCAGGAGTCCCGAGTGTGTTCTTCCACATCTTCTTTGAACAACAAACTTGGACAATAAATTAAATGCTATGAATGTAGGAGAAAGAAAACGAGACTGCATTGTCTATTCAAATAGAAAAATACCTGGTGGAAAACGTCAAACATATTGCTACCGCACAACATGTATCGATGAACCTGCAGTGCATGGCGGTGACTGTTTCACACATTACCGCACGTTAGAAAAATATGGCAAATTTTTGTTTTTTGGTTGTAAATAAGTTGCTCAATGTCCAAAGTTCCATTATAAGCCAAATATTATCACAATAAAATAATTGGTTCTGGTTCTATACTAAAAAAAAAAAAAAAACAAAAAGAATCCTGGAAACAGATGAAAATTAAGGGATAAGATAGACAAG
>NW_007231754.1:94120-94645 GCF_000164805.1 Carlito syrichta | reverse complement strand
TGAAACAGGACCCCTATCTATCCCCATACACAAAAATTAACTCCAAATGGATCAGAGACCTAAATGTAAAACCTCAAACCATAAGAACCTTAGAAAATGAAGGACATACCCTCATGGAAATTGGAACTGGCATCCAATTCCTGAACAAAACTCGAAACCCACAGGCCATAAGGGATAAGATAGACAAGTGGGATCTCATTAAACTGACAAGCTTCTGCAAAGCCAAAGAAATCATCAAGAGAACAGGGAGACAGCCTACAGACTGGGAAAAAGTATTTACCAATTCCAGGTCTGACAAAGGCTTAACATCTTGGATCTACAAGGAACTCAAATGTGCTGAAAAGAAAAAAACAAGCAACCCCATTATAAAATGGGCAAAAGATATGAACAGACACTTCACAAAGGAAGACATCCGAGCAGTCAATAGACACATGAAGAAATGCTCAACCTCACTAATCATCAGGGAGATGCAAATCAAAACCACACTGAGATACCACCTAACTCCAGTCAGAATGGCAATTATCG
>NW_007231754.1:32541-93640 GCF_000164805.1 Carlito syrichta | reverse complement strand
ACCTAACCCTTAACTGTACCCCACAATATCAAAATAAAAAATATTGATAATAATAAAAAAGAAAATTAAGAAACATCCTACCAAAATCTCTGGGGTGACATGATAATAGTACTAAGAAGGGAATGGAAAGATCACAATTTAAAAATGGAAAGATCATAATTTAAAAGTCTAACAAATCACCTAAGAGAGCTGGTAAGACAAGACCACCAAAACCCTAAATTTAGCAAAAGAATCCAAATCACCAAAGTAAAAGCCCAAAGAAAGGACATAGAAGACAAAAATATCAAGGAAAAAAATCAATAAACAAAAAGTTGTTTTTTTGAAAGAATAAAAAAGACTGATGGACCTCTACCCAGAATGACCAAGAAAAAGAGAGGAAGAGTCCAAATAAACACAATCAGAAATGCAAAAAATCAAATAAAAACTGACCCAAATAAATACAAAAGATTGTCAGAGATTACTATGCAAACCTGTATGAAGACAAATTTGATAACCTAAATGAAATGAAAAACTTTTTAACATTACACAATCTCCCCAGGTTGAAACTAAGAAGCTATTGAGACACAAAATAGACCAATAACTCAGGAAATTGACCCCATCATAAGAAAACTACCTACAAAAAAAGCACTGGACCAGATGGCTTTCCTGTGTAGTTCTATACACCATACAAGGAGGAGTTGATATCAATCCTATTGAAAGTATTGCAGGCAATTGAGAAAGACAGAATTCTCCCCAAATCATTTTACAAGGCTAACATCACACTAATGCCCAAACTGGGTAAAGATCCAACAACATAAAAAAGAGAACTAAAGGCCAATATCCCTAATGAACATAGATGCAAAAATTTGCAACAAGATGCTAGCAAATTAGATCCAACAACACATTTCAAAAATCATCCACCTAGTAGGCTTCATCCCCAAGATGCAGGGCTGGTTCAACATCTGCAAGACCATAAATGTAATTACATCCATAGATGCAAAAACAAGAACCATGTGATTATACAGTTAGATGCAGAAAAGCTTTTGATAAAATCCAACATTCCTTCTAGATAAAAATCCTCAAGCACCTGGGCATGGAAGGAACATACCTCAAAATAGTAAGCATCATCTATGATAAACCCACAGCCAGTGTATTGCTAAATGGACCAAAATTGGAAACATTTCCCTTGAAAACTGAAATGAGAATAGGCTGCCCACCCTCACCCCTCTCATTCAACATTGTGTTGGAAGTCCTAGTAGAGCAATTAGAGGAGAAAAACTGGGCAAAATTAGAGAAATTAGAGAAGAAAAACTGGGCAAAAGGAAGTTAAGTTATCCCTCTTTGCTGATGATATGATCCTATACCTCGAAAACCCAAGAGAATCTATCAAAAACCTGCTCTCACTGAAAAAGGACTTTGCCAAAGTTTTTGGGTACAAAATAAATGTTCAAAAGACAGTTGCATTCTTATAAACCACCAACAGCCAGGCAGAGAACCAAATAAAAAGCACAATCCCATTCACAATAGCCATAAAAAAGAAAAAGAAATACTACACCATCTTCCTAACCAGAGAAGTGAAAAACCTTTACAATGAAAACTACAAAACACTGCTCAACGATATTCAAGAAGACACAAACAAATGGAAAAATATTCTGTGCTCAAGGAAAGGAAGAATCAACAGTGTTAAAATGTCCATCCTACCAAAGGCAATCTACAGATTTTATGTAATACCCATCAAATTACCAACATCATTCTTCTCAGACATAGAAATGACAATACAGAAATTAATATGGAAACATAAATGACCATGGATAGTCAAAACAATCCTGAGCAAAAGATATGAAGCGGGAGGTATCACACTCCCAGACTTTAAACTTTATTATAAGACCGCAATAATCAAAACAGCCTGGTATTGGTACAAGATTAGACATATGGACCAAGGGGAAAGGATAAAGATTCCAGAAGGAAACGTCAGTTTCTCAACCCACTCATATTCTACAAACAACTGGAGAGAGGAGAATCTATTCAGTAAATGGTACTGGGAAAACTGACTGACCATATGCAGAGGATTGAAACAGGATCCCTACTTATCACCATACACAAAAATCAACTCTAAATGGATCAAAGACCTAAACTTAAAACCTCAAATTATAAGACCCTTAGATAATGCAGGGGACATCTTTATAGAAATTGGAATTGGCAGCCAGTTCCTGATCAAAACCCCAAGTGCCCATGCCATAAGAGATAAGATAGACAAGTGGAACCTCATCAAACTGAAAAGCTTCTGCACCGCCAAAGAAACCAAAAAAAGAGCAGAGAGACAGTCCACAGAATGGGAAAAAATATTTCCGAACAGTATATCTGACAAAGGCCAGGATCTACAAGGAACTCAAACATGCCGAAAGGAAAAAAATCAAACAGCCCCATTAAAAAGTGGGCAAAGGATATGAATAGACACTTCCCAAAAGAAGATAAACAGTTAACCAACAGACACATGAAAAAGTGCTCAGTCTCACTCATCATCAGAGAAATGCAAATCAAAACGACATTGAGATACCACCTAACCCCAGTAAGAATGGCCGTCATTAATAAAACAAACAATAGATGCTGGTGAGGATGCGGAGAAAAGGAACGCTTCTACACTGCTGGTGGGAATGCAAACTAGTGCAGCCTCTTTGGAAAACAGTGTGGCAATTTCTAAAAGAGCTAGTCATTACCCTTCCATATTACCTAACAATTCCCCTGCTGGGAATATACCCAAAGGAATTCAAATCATTCTACAAAAAAGATATCTGCACATGCATATTTATTGCAGCACTATTCACAATAGCAAAAACATGAAACCAACTATGCTGTCCATCACAACTGGAGTGGATACAAAAATGTGGTACGTATACACAATGGAATATTACACAGTCATAAAGAAGGGCAAATATGAACTTCATAGCAACTTAGGTGGATTCAATGTCTATCATAGTCAGTGATCTATCACAGAAACGAAAAACAGAGTACCCCATGTTCTCACTTATTAGAGAATTTTGAACATTTACCATGGTACTATAGGAAAGGGATTGGCAGTAGTAGCAGGGTACTGTCGGGGTCTGAGCGGGACACAACATCAATTAGGGTACCTGATCTCAAACCAGATAAAATGGGGACCAAAGGGAGGCCCAAACTTTATCTGTACGATGACCACTTGTATACCTAATCCTGAATTGTACCTCACATCTTTAAAATAAAAATAAAAAATTGAGCCCAGTGTATTCTATCTTTTTGATCAGTACCTATATCTTAATGTAGAAAAAAAATCAAAGTTGCACTGATTTCCTCTAACTTGTCCATGTTGTGAATTTGATGAGTAATTTCCTTGCTCACTTCATTGTTTTGACCAATAATTGTCTTGTTTACATCAAGAATTTCAATGCAATAGTCACTAATTTTGTTTGATTCCTGCCAAATGAAGTTTACTCACTTTTACTATTTCTAGTTCTGAGTGATTCTTTTTGAAAATGTTTCTTTTGTTCTTTACTTTTCAGGTCTTTTCCTGCTCTGAGCTGAATTTTCATCCTTTTAAATTCGATCACAATTTCCATTGCATTCATTCTAAATGGTTTAAAAGACTGAAAAATAAAATGTATTAGATTTAAGTCTCTAAAGTTTTAATGAATTTTCTTAAAAATGTGAATTAAAGTAAACGTAAAGTGTCAAAATTCTAATTATTTTAGTTTATTTTTCAAAGCCTTTTCTAAAATATGCAAAGATCTTAAATTTCAAAATTCAAATTATAATTACTTAAACGAAGTATCTGTAATCAAATTTAAATTGCCTAACTATAGCTGAAATATTAAATTGTTTAAAATATAATTAAATCTTACTTTTCAGTTATACAATTGTTCACTATTCAGAATGCAACGCCCATCAAGTTACCAACGTGAAGATTCAGTATCAGGCTTCATGCCTGTTCTATCTACAATGCAGGCATATAAAACTTTAAGATCAATATGAATTGTTTAATATAAGAAAATGTTTCCTAGTTACTTTTTGAAACTGATGTGAATACCTCACCAACTCATATCTACCTCTAGAATCATGAGATGGAATACAAATACAAGCAAGGAAATGGATGCTGTGCATTTCTATTTCATGTGCAAATCTATTGCATTTGTACTGATTATAAGGAAAGATTTCACAAGTTAATTAATTTGTCTATTCTATTGCTGAAAGTGTTCCTGTGGCTCCAATCTTGGCAGCATTCTTCTCTGACAATGGAGTGACACACCTGCAAACCTTCATGGCATTTGGATGCACTGACCTTTCGTTTTTGAGGACACGGGGCGAGAGAGGGAGAAGCATTTCCCTGGGGCTTTAACTAGCAGAAGAGTAGAGGTTCAGGGTTAGGGTTCACACTGTATCAGAGCTGAGAGAAAGTGCTAAGAAGAAGAGGTGATGGTCTATTCTTTAACACATTTATTTTCTAATGTGTCTATGATGCGTAAACACCTTCTAAAGCATGGGGCTCAGGATAGAGCCTCTCATTGCCTAGATCTCAGAGTAGGACTATACAGGGACAGTTTGGATAGTGGCTGCCCTCAGGATAAAATTGAAGATAAGCTCTTGAAGCAAGGAGGTAAGAAAGAAAAATGTGGGAAGCCAACCTGCTTTGAGCAGTGGTCCTAGTGATATTTGATATAAATATTTAAAAAAAGAAACATAGCTCGTGGCTCCCCTTGACTGAAGTTTTTGGTTAAAAACCACAAAATCTACCCTGCCCCAAATGCACACACACACATACATACACACAGAGCAGGATTTACAGCCCTGCCTTGCTTGTGTATGGTTTATATTCTGCTGCATGAAAAGCAGGAAAAATATCCTTTATTCCCTTGCACCCTGACCTAAATAGAACATAAAAGTGCCTACAAAAAGCCCATTCAAAACAGATCACTAACATTCCCCTGGAGACTGTTGGAGTCAGCAATTTCTCAGATCGCCATATTTTAGGAACATTCAGAATTTCATGGTGATTTACTGAGTCATTAAGATAATTCTTAAACTGCTAAACAATGCAGTTTACTTGCCTTCTCCCCCTGAAAATCATCCTGTTATATTTTCCAGGAGCTCCTAGAAAAGACATTAGTCTAAAGTCAGGGGCTCTGAGGTCAGGATTCTTTCACCCAAGACAAAAGTCAGTGTGTCTTCCAGCCACAGGGGTCCACAACTTTCCTTTATAGTCAAGTGGCCAATCAGAGGGGACACTGAGTATCTCAGTCCCCCTGATGACTCTTAACAATTTATCACTGAACAAATATATGTTGAACTCCTACTGTGTGCCCAATACATCCCTTGCTGCCAAAGACACAGCTGTGAACTAAACAAATATCTGCCCTCCTAGGGCCTACATTCGCCAGGACAGTAGACAATGGACAATGATCAGTATAAATCCATAAAACATCAGATGATAAGGGAAATATAGGGGTCAAGGTAATAGGATGTGCTTGGGTGGCATGTACTGCTAATGTGAGGTCAATTTGTCAGGGAAGATCTTCCTGTTAAAGTGATATTTAAAGAGACCTGAATAGAGTGGGCCTACAGGTCATGCATATACCTGGGACAAGAGCTTACCCCTCCAATAGCACTGAAAGTACAAAGACACCAGTGTGTAGAGTGCCTAATGTGTTGAAGACACAGCACAGGAGGCCAGGGTGCAGAGTCAGGGAGAACAGGGATAGGAGGGTTAGGCTGGAGAGGTAAGGGGACTCAAGTCAATGGGAAGATTTTATTTTGCTCTGAGCAAAATGGTAATTCATTGGAGGATTTGGAGCAGGGAGGGAAGGAATGTGATTTGTTCATTGAAAGAATTGCTTGGGCTGCTGTGTAAAGAGACTCAAGGAGAAAGAAATCAAGCAGAGAATGTAGGTAAGAGACTACTGCAAAAGTCCAGACAAAAGATGATAATAGGTACCATTTAGTGAGCGTTCGCAGTGCACTAAGGTCTAGACATCCATTAAAGTGTTTTATGTGTATTGATTTACAAGTGCCGATGACAACCTCTGTGAGATAGGTACTAATATGTCTGTTTGACAGATGGAGAAATGGAAGCGTAGAAAATTTAAGTAACTGACTCATACAGGTCATTGGTGAGTTGAACCTTGGTATTGGCCTTGGAGGTAACTGGTGGTTGAATGCAGGATGCACCCTGAAGATAGAGTCAACTGGATATGCTGGTGGAATATTTTAAATATTTCAATAATGGTTTCCATTTATCAAGCATTTTAATGTGACAGCTTCATGGTTAAGCTCTTTACCTCATGCAACTTTCAAAAATATACTGTAAATGAGTTACTATTATTTTCCACATTTTATAATCATGGAAACCTATACTCAGATAATTTGAATGATTTGTTCACAGGTATAACTGGCAAATGCTTGACTTCTACATGGTTCTGTAGCCTCTGAGCTCTGCAACTGGGCTTTCCTGTCTTTCTATTTGCTTTCTTTTCCTTTTCTGCATTCATTCAGCATCTTTTGCAACAGTCTCTAGCTTCTGACTCCATGTTTGAACTCAAGAACACACTTGACTTTAGATGTGACTTCCTGTAAGAACCCCTCTCTGGCCTTTTCCTCTTTCAGTGGCTTCTATTTCCAGTCTTTATTGTATCATGTCATATTCATTTATATGTGGTATGGTCGGATTTGTGGGCACCCTTAAATCCTTATATTTAATCTCTAACCCCCAACATGTTGGTGTTTGGAGATGAGCCTTTAAGAGATAAATTAGGTTTAGATGCGGGTATGACAATGGGTCCTCATGACAGGTTTAGTGCCCTTCTATGAGGAGACACAAGAGTGCTTTCTCTCTTTTTTCTTGCCATGTGAAGACACAGCAAGGCGAAGAAGGCGGCCATCTGCCAGCACAAAAGAGCTCTCACCAGAACACAACCATGCTGATACACTGATCTCAGACTTTCAGCCTTCAGAACCAGGAGAAAATAAATTTCAGTTGAGTAAGTCTATTGTATTTTATTATGGAAGGCTGAGCACATTAAAGTATTACATATCATATGATACATCATATGCAATATATACGAAATACTGTATAATAACGTATCTTAACTTATATCATAGTCCATTGTATTGTATTATATATTATCTCTATTTTGCACTGCCCTATTTGTTTGATTCACATCTGTCTGATTCATCACTCACTTCCAGACACAAAGAACGCATACAACAATATCTGGTGAGTGCATGAATAGATGAATAACTACCACTGTCAATTACAGGATTCCCCAGCCTAAATCTAACCTGCTTGATCTGTATCTCTGCTGAGCCTTCTTTTAGGTCCGGGGGCACATTTGACTCTTCAGCTCCTCAGCCTAGTCAATTCATTCCGCCTGTTAACACTTTCTGAGCTCACCCCAGTCCTGCACTGCCTCCCTGAGGGATGTTGGACAGGTCACTTTTCCTCCTTATTCTTCAGGCGTTTCATCAAGATGAGCTCTGGGCCCCAGTAGCTCTGACGAAGGAAGATTCTGAAACTCGTCATCTAAGACAAAATGAAAATCGTGAAGGGCAGCATACATTAGGAAACCTTCCAAGTCAGTAATTCATCGAGAATAAAGGAGCAATTCTACAAGTCCATCGCTGTGGGTCGTGGGGACAGAGAGGACTGCCTGGCTGCTCCCAGCTGCAGAGCTTCAAGTCTGGGAAACTTGTCAAACCAGGAGTTGTGTTTTGTAACCTCTTTGTATAGGCTGCACACACAGAGGCACTGTGGATTGACTTGTGGTGCTAAAGTGCTCAGACTCTTTCCGGAGGGGCTGTGTCCCTGAATATTTAACAAGGCAGGTAGCAGTCCTAAATGGGGGCAGAATTGAGTTCGGTAGTTTGGGCCAACCACAGCCTGAATTATAAAACTGAGAACATGATGGACAGATTTTATTGATCTAGGACCAATTTTTTCCTACCTTATTTGCCACTTTAAGTCTATGTCCTTCTCTCCCAGCGGCTTCCTGTCTGAATAATAGAAACACTGTTCTGTAAGTGGCTAACTTGACAGGTTTTCATGTGTACCCGGGCTGCCAGGAGCTGCTTGTAAGTTCCATACTGCGTGCTTACAGTTCTCTATCTGGGATTCAGTTCATTTATTCATTCATTCAAACAGATTTGATTTAGTTCCTACTATTTGTGGGAGAATGCTTATTCTTTTAAAAAATTAGTAAAAGTGCTCTTTCTTTGAGGAAGCTCCCAGAATCATATAACAGACATGTAAGTCTGAAAACATTAGTGATATAATAAGGAATGTGTCATGATGAGGAAAGTGCAGAGTCTGCTAGGAGAAATGGACACAACTCAGCCTGGCTTGGATTGGTCGTTAAAGAAGAAATTTCAGTAGATATGTCTCAGACTCAATATTCACTCCTTTATTTCAACACCTAATATTCAAGTAGACAAACCATTGAATATCTGAAGGGATTCTGTTTTCCAAACCTACTTGGTTGAACTGGGTTTTAATAGGTTTCCTGGCATCCTTGCAAAACTCTCCCAGGAGTCGAGGCTTTTCTTGTCTGAGAAATATTTATCAGCATGGTTAATAAATTAAACTTTGAAATTAGACAGGTTGTACCAATTTTAGTCTTACTCCTTATTTGCTCTGCCCCACAGGAAGTGTTTAAATTCTATGACCCTACATTTCTTATCTATAAAATTATCTCAATAGCAGCAATCCTTTCATATAGTTCCTGGAAAATAGCAAGTAATTCGTGCCATTTATGACAATGGAGAAATTCTACTAAATCCATGAAACGTACTGAATTTGTAAGAAGAAATCACTGGCTTATCTAAAGTATACCAGCCAAATTACAAAATTAGGTCAATGCTTTTCAACCATGTGTGATTTTTCTCTACAAGAGACATTTAGCAACATCATGAAACATTTTAAGTTTCTAGAGTTTGGGGAAAAGAGGGTGCTAGTGAGCTAGTGGGTAGAAGCAAGATATGTCAATGAATATCCTATAATATATAGGATAGCGACTGCAACAAAGAATCATCTAACCAAAAATGTTAATAAAGTTGAGATTAAGAGCCTCTGGATTAGCTAAAGAAATGTGTTTATAATAATAGGAGAAATTTTTTAGCAATTAGAGTTACTTTGATTGTCTCAAAGCATAGTTGATAAATATTTATTCATTTACTCAGAACTTATTTATTTATTTAATAAAAAATTGAGCACATCCTCCTGACCCTGTCCCAGGCACTCAGGAAACTGATCCTGCAGCTTGTGTGAAAGAGCGATTTGTGTACCAGAGATTACAAAGGAAATTGAACAGGGTATTTTTGAATGATCTTAAGGAAAAAAAACGCTGCATTAATTGGGAGTCAAAGGAGATTCCATGAAAAACTGGGAAAATCTGTGAGTGATGTTACAAAGGGACAGGTCCTTAGGGTCAGAGATTCTTGTGGTCACTTATTCCATAGGTTAATATGGGAGAGAGGGCTCGTGAGAAGCTTCCATGCCTCACTGTACCTCTTGCTTTACTAACCTTAATGGCTCCCTTGTACCCTACATCCAGCCTTCCCCAATAAATTCTTAATAAAAAGACATCCTTCCACAATTATTTCAATGCACTGTGGCTTTACTCATGTTGTCCCTGCTTCCTGAAGCTCCTTCTGCCACTCTTGGCCACCAAGTTAGTGTGAAGCAATTTTTGACACCACTTCTGTACCATCTTCTCTAACTCCTCAGCAGAGAGACTCCATGACTTCATTTTCTCTGCATCACGTCCTAAAAGCATCCTTCTAGCTCTCCTAGTCTTTACCTGGCCACCCAACCCGCCTTCCTGATCTTCACTGTACAGTGAATCACTAGAGAGCCAGGCCCTTATTCTATCATCTTTGTTTCTTGGGTGCTTCACACAGTTCCCAGCATGGCCTGGGTGCTCTGTCAGTACTGTTTAAATGAATGAGTTATTTGATACATTTCTGTTTCAAAATCTTGGCTTGTATTAGCTTGAAAAAACTACACTAGTCTGTAAAACCAGATGAAAAGGAACTAATGAAAATGAATGTGGCTTTATATTTATATGTTTACTCATCAGATAGAGATTTTCTCATCACAGGGATAACCTTCAAGTCTCCTGTGATGATTGTTATGGTCACATAGACTTGATAAAAGAGTTGTAAGCTACACTCACATATTCATATTTATTCATTTGTTCACTTATTAGCTAACTGTCAATTTCTGTTTTGTGTAGGTATTCTGTCTATGATGGGAATCTTATGTCCCATAGAACGGGTACAACACTTGCCTCCAGAAAGCACATATTCTCCTGAGGAAGGCTGATATAAGAGCATAAGTGATTTGATTCTGTGTTAAGTGCAAGGAAAGCAAAAACTGAGAATCATGACATGATGGCTTTGTGACAGATAAGCTTGGACAAGCTATGCTACATTCTCCAAAATTCCCTGTTATGTTTGTTTCTAGTTAGGTTTTGCTATAAGGAATATTTTCTCAGGAAATTCGAGAACCAAAAAAGAGTCTGAAGTCATGTTGTAATAACACATACCTTTTCCCAGTTAATCCAATACTAGTCTAAGTGCTCTGTAAAGGAATTTTCCCATATAATATAAAGTCCCAAACTGAATTTTTTAGTTAATCAAAAATTAACTCACTGGGTGAGTGTGGCATTAAAAAGACACTTTAAAAAGCACCTTGGTAGCCAGATACTCCAAGCATTTTTTGGGGTCTTAATTATTGTTATTTCCCTTTAGAGCTTCTGTTCCTGTCTGTCTGTCCTGTAAACTTCAAGCTGGCTTAGTCACAATTGTATAGAGCAATTCCTTATATAAAGTCCATACACAATACATAAAAAAACGCATATCAATGACATGTGTAGCACACACATGCATGTACATATGTATGTCTGCACACATATAAATATCTATGTTTGCAAACATCAATGTGTATATATGCAGTGTGTCCGTATGTGTGTTACATACGTGTGTGTGTGTGTCCATATGCATGCATACATACCACATATATCTAATGCAGCTGCTTTGGTTGAAGCTTACCTAATACCTATGAACATGTAATGCAGTTCAATGGTTCATAGAAGGCCTCCTTTTGGAATTCAGTTCAAATATGGAGGATGAATAGGAATAGGCATGAGCTAACATGATATGGAGTGAGAGGTCTGTGGCTGGAGTGAGTGTGACTGTAGGTGGGATGGAAGGAGGTGAGGCTGGAGAGTTAGGCAGGAATTAAACATGGGAATCCATGTAGTTAGAGAACAATTATGGTTGTTTCTATTTTCAAAATTTGTTTTGATAAGACTGTGAAAGAAATTCAGTAAGACTGAAAACAGTGGCAGCAACTGTACAGCAGTTGCTATAGAGAACTAGGTGTCACTATTCAGACTACAGTGGTGGTTCTAATAGCCTAATATACATGTAATTTAGTTTCTCCATTTCTGTCACTGGCTGCCTGTTATTTCTTCTTTGCTGTTATTCATTAGCTGCTTCTCAGCTCAGGACTTCTGTTTACTAGATGTTTCAGTTGGAAGTTTTCAGCTTCCTGTTTGTATCATAGAATGAATATGTGACATAATTTCTTATCATGGGTTTGTGGCAATCTCTATTGGGTCTAAGACTATTTTATAATAGTTTTGCTTGCTTGTTTGTTTTTTTAAAACTATCTCCCTTACATCTCACCAGTCATGCAAGGCATTTGGCTGAAAATATTAGTGATAAAGTTAATCTGAATAACATTGTTGGAGCAAATTGGCCAAAGGTCATGATCTCTTCTCTCCTTGCTCAATATGAACTCATTGCCAACAACCAGACACAGTCCTGCCAAATTACAAATGCTTTTTCAAGAGTTGTCTCTATCCAGACTTTTAGATTATGACTGACACGGAAAAAGACATGTTCTTGGTGCTGTGATGTCAACAATTATCCTGGGTTCACTTTTGGTAGACTAGTATTTAGCAATAGTAAAATTTTTAAAAAGAAGATTATGGCTGTATGGACTATTCATATACCTTTATTTATTCTGGGCCAAATATTAACAGATTAACTCAGAAAATTTTTCACTTTAAATGTGCTCTGGATAACTCTGTCTAAACACGGAGGAATCCCTACTCTATCTTGTTAGATGAGAATGCAGATCTGCTGCTCCTTGTGTATTTTGTAGAATTCTGCTGGAAAGTCGTCTGGTTCAGGCCTTTTTTGGTAGGTACTTTTCTATAACAGAGTCAATTTTCTGGGTAGTTATTTGCCTCTTTAATGTCTCAATGTCTTGTTTCAACCTGGGGAGGTTGTGTGATGTCAGAAAGTCCTCCATTTCATTTAGGTTATCAAGTTTGTCCGTCCTATATAACAGCATTAAATATCTCCTTAGGCTTTAGAAAATCTTGAGGTTTTTTTTTTCTTTTTGTTATTCCCATGTTGGGTAGTTTTACTAGAGAAGATATGAATAGACTAGTGTGGGATATGGCCCAGAGAGATAGAGTTTACGTAATGCAAGTTTCAACAGTTAAGAAAAAAGAGATTGGATAAGACACTGTGAAGGTGCTTTCCCCAATGTCTTGGCAATAATAAAACCAAGAGATGAATTATTCCCCCTGCAAATGTTACAGAGAGTTGCTTCAGGCACAAACTTGAGAAACCAGAAGAGCAACAATGTGAACGAATGAAAGGTTTTTCTTTAGAAACGGTGATGATTGTCATGTTACTATATGTATCCCACATATCCCAAAGGTGGGCTCAACTAATAATGTCATCTTGCTTAACAGAAGAGTATTTCTCTAAGTAAAGTGTGTTGTAATGTCTATGACACAAGATTTAGAATTTTGTTCCTTTTTAAGGCCCTGTTGCTGTCTGTTCTAAAGCACTAGTTTTGGAACTAATCAGCTTCCAGAATTTATTTTCTGTCAAAGAGTTTATACTCTTCCTAAGTCTAGTCCAAGTTTATCTCGAGCAAACCAACATTTACATCTTTGTTTTAGCCTCATTTTCTCAATGGTAGTTAAATGATCTTTGGATCATGCTCTTCACTGCCCACTTGTGCGATAAGAAGTTGAATCAAAGGGTGATGAGGGTCCTTCCAGCTCTAAAATTCATACTAATGCTGAGCAACACTGGGGTTGCCCTGGTTTATGAGGCAGGCATTTGAAATATAAATTCTTTCACTTAAAAAAAAGCAATATAAAAAATTGAAGAAACAAAAACATTATCATTGATCCCCTCCCCAATAAAAAGCCCTATATACATCATTACCAGTAGCTAAAATTTTATTGAGTGTTTAATATATCCCAGACATTGGAATATGCTCTTTATATCCATACATTCATGTCCTTCTCAAACCAGCCCTGGATAATCTAATTTCCACTTAATGGCTGAGTCAACTGAGGCTCACAGATATAACTTGCCTGAGGTCACATGGCTAGAAGGTGTAAGCATTTAGATGAAACCCAGACTTTCTGAAACTAAAGTCTTTAGTTGGTGCTAGTCTTTATCTACAAGCTCCTTGCCTTGGATTGCTCCAGAAACTGTGTGTCCTGTGGCTGTGTAATAAAATTCAGTTATGATGGCTCTGCCTTACAAAAATTAAAATTTTGTAACAGTATGAAATGTGGTATCTGCAGCCACCTGAAAGACTTCTTTTTGTCATCCTGCCTCAGCTCATTTCTGTGTCTGCAACACTTATTGTCAGCACTTATAAACAGCAATACTGAGCAATTTATAAAAGGCAATGACTTGAACTTGTAAGCACAAAAATTCATCCTAATGTGTTTCTACAGTTTGTGTACAAGTCTGTGTGTCCCCCTGGAAATGTTGAATAAAGAGAAAATGCTCAAATCCTTGTGACTCCATTATGAGTATATCCAAGGGCCATTCAGAGACTTTCAATTGTTTGCTTTGCTTCACTGGTCAATATTTGATACTCACAGGAGGGTGAGAGTAGGGAGAAAGCCAACCTCATTTGCAAGATTACTGGGACCCACCTTGGTAGTGACTAACAACGGAAGCAAATCAGACATCCATGAAGCAATGAAACTTGCATGCCTGGATAAAACTGCTGATTCAGTGGCCAAATGATCATAGAAAAGAAAGAAGCACCAGTTATATTCAAGACCATTAAAAGGTTCCTATTTAAGGTCTTTGAGGCTGAAATTAAAACAAAACCAAATAGATGAAAAATCAGCAACCCAGAGGCCAGTGGCCTTAGTCCTTTTAGAATAGTATAAAAATTTTAAGGTAAGCATGGAAGTTTTGGTTCTGCCTTACATGTTTGCCAAATCATGATTCCCAGGGCTTTGTATTTTCACACAGGCTTTTATAATAAAAGCCACTGGAAATTGTAAGCAAACAGTGTGGTCATAACATTGCAAAATAGAAAACAAAAAATTATCCTTTGACCTGAAGAAATGAACTAAAAATTGACCACCACATTGGCTTTATGAACTTTTTAATATGTGAAACTTACGAAAATTATTTGACCTTTGTAAGCATTACATTTTTCATGTGCAAAACAGGATTATGGATAACTGCTTTTCAGGCTTATTTATAAGAATACCAGAAGTTTTAGTAAGATGTCTCTTCATTTTCATTTGTTTTCAGGTATCTTTTAATCTCTGTTTTGATTTCATTGTTGACCCAGGAGCTGCTTAGCATCACACTGTTTAATGTCCATGTCTTTGTGGGTTTGGGGGGAATTTTGTTGGTGTTTGTATTTATTTTTTATTTCACTGTGGTCTGAAAAGGTGCATGGCAAAGTTTCAATCTTATGAAGTTTGTTTACGTCTGATTTATGGCCAATGATGTGGTTGATCTTGAAGTACATTCCATGTGGTGATGAGTAGAATGTATATTCTGTGGTAGTTGGGTGGAGTATTCTGTAGGTATCAATTAAGTCCATTTTTTCAAGAGTCTCACTGAGTTTCCAGATCTCCTTGTTGATTTTTTGCCTTGAGCTCTTTAGGGTTGTGAATGGGGTATTAAAGTCCTCAGCTATGATAGTGTTAGAGTCAGTCTCTTTTTAAAGTTTGCCTAGAAGCTATATTACGAACGTTGGTGCTCCTATGTCTGGTGTATATATGTTTAGGATGTATATTTCTTGATGGATCGAACCTTTTGTCATTATATAGAGACCTTCTTCATCTTTTAAAATTTTTGATAGCATAAAGGATATTTTGTCTGAGATGAAGATTGCAGCTCCAGCTTTCTTTTGTGTTCCATTCACCTGAAATTTAAGAAACTATCAAGAGAGCAGGGAGACAGCACACAGAGTGGGAAAAATATTTGCCAATGAAATATTGGTCTGACAAAGGCCTAAAATCAAGTAACTCAAGCGTGCTGAAAAGAAAAAAAAAAGCCCCATTAAAAAGTGGGCAAAAGAAATGAATAGACACTTCTCAAAAGAAGACATATAAGCAGCCAACAGACATACGAAAAAATGTTCAGTCTCACTAGTCATCAAGGAGATGCAAATTAAAACTACACTGAGATACCACCTAACTCCAGTCAAAATGGTCATCATCATAACTCAAAAAATAACAGATGCTGGGGAGGATGTTGCGAAAAGGGAACACTTCTTCACTGTTGGTGGGAGTGTAAACTAGTACAGCCTCTGTGGAAAACAGTGTGGAGATTTCTAAAAGTTCTAAAAATCGGCCTTTCATATGACTCTACAATCTCCCTACTGGGAATATATCAGGAAGAACTCAAATCACTCTATAAAAAGAAGATACCTGGACACGTATGTTTATCGCAGCATTGCTCACAATAGCAAGAACATGGAATCAACCGTGCTGCCCATCAAAAGAGGACTGAATAAAAAAAAATGTGGTACATATACACAATGGAATATTATGCAGCCATAAAGAAGAACAAAACCATGAACTTCACAGCAACCTGGATGGAATTAGAGTTTATAATACAAAGTGGTCTTTCACAGAAACAAAGAGCTGAGTATCACATGTTCTCACTCATAAGTAGACCTTGAACTACTACCGTAATACTGTAAGAAAATTATTGAAAGTAGCAGGAAACTGCGGGGGTGGGGAGGAGTGGAGGGGGAGGGAGGTGGGATTGATAGTAGTCGATATCTACCTATGGAAGGGGGGGCACACCTCATCAACAAGGGAAACTGCACAATGAATATTTGTATACCTAACCCTGAATTGTACCTCACAATTTTAAAATAAAAATTAAAAGAGGGGAAAAAAAGAATCAAGGAAAATAATGTACATAGGTAAAAGTTATATTTTAGATGTTGTAATTGCAAAGAGTGGTGGCTCTGAGCTTGGCTCTTTATATCAATCAAGTCTTTTATTTTCCGTCTCTGATATTTTGACTTACTATGAAAAGACTGCCACTCCCAGAGTTAGCTCATTCCTAGAGATAATAAATAACTACTGGCTGAGCACTCTTTTCAAATGCAAAACAACCAGTCTAAAGTATATGCCCTATCTCACAATCTGTGCCACTATCTACTTGCTCTAACTCACTCCAAGGCCAGACAACAGACAAGATCAGCCCCTATGCCCCACAGCCCTGAAACTATCACTCAAATCAGCCAGTTCTAAGCCTGATTGCCCTGTCTTTCCTGTTTTTTTTGCCATGGACTCCACAACAAAAGTCAGTGTCCAGTTCCCTGCTCCCTCTGCATCCTAAGCAAACCCTGTGCTTTCTATATGCCCCTCCCCCATGGTGAGGTATGCCACCTCTTCTTGGGATCTGTAAGTATAACAAACTATCCTTTCTATAACAGTCCCCTCCTGGCTCCCTGACTTTACCATAGCTAAATAATAATAAAACATATTATCATCAATTAGATAATCTGTGTCTTAATCCCATCATCACAAAACCAAAAAGAGAGTGTATCATGTTGGACAAAGGCAATGACCAACATCAGGTCCAGCAAAAGTAGGAGTTTCTGTCCTTCCTGGATTTTTCCCTCCTGACTTGTCAGAACCATGATGGCTCATGGAGTCTATTTCTCTTCACCTTTCTCTTCGTTCATGCTGTTATTCCGAATGGGCTTCTTCTAGACAAACCGAGGTATCTTAGTACAAAGCAATTTTTCCTGGTCATTTTATTCTATCACTCTATATGTGCCAATGTGAACCTTAAAAGGCCCTGTTATAGAGGCATGTGACTCACTTACAGTGATGTCTTTCGATGCTTTTTCTAAAAGAAGTTCATTAAATCCAAGACTGTCCTCAAAGAGGGACATGGGAATGAAATGTTGGCAAGACTTTAGTAGCAAGCATTTAGCTTTGCTGACCTTCTCTATCAACTGTTTTCTTCTTTTGTCTCTGGTACATTCCGTTTTAGAAAAAATAAAAATATTCATTCATTTTAACGATATGCTTCTGTGCCAGGCACTGAGACCAGTATTAAGGATACAGATGCAGGTGAATTATAGCTCTTACCATCCAGTCTGGTTGCTCCAGTTGTTAGAACACAAACATTTTCCCATGCAATTTTCAAATACCAGTACCTGCATTTTGTACCATGGAGGGTCAAAATTAGACCATCCAAAAGTCATCCACTGTCTGTTAAGGGGAAGAAGATAAATTTATATATCATATACTATGAGGCAAGAGATAAGTGTCATGAGAAAACCAAAAGCTAAGTGCAATGTATAACTGAGGAAGAAAGCATATTCAGTTGAGAGGAAAAAGGTATCAAGAGGGGAAAATACTTTATGAAGAAAATTACATAAACAACTTACATAATTTTAAGATTATAAAAGAAAAATAAAGAAAAAAGTTTGGGGGAAGTGAAGAGTAAACAAGCAAAAATATGGTATTGAAGGTTTTACTGTGCTTCTCTCTCCCTAAGTTTCTGGGTAGAATTCCTAACTCTCAACACCTCAGAATGTGACCTTATTTGGATAAAGTGTCTTTACAGACATAATCAAGTTGAAATGAGATCATTAATATAGGCCCTAATCCAATGTCTGTGATTTTATAAAAGGAGAATTTGGGCACAGAAAACATGCATAGAGGGAAGACTTGTGAGGAGACATAGGGAGAAGATGGTTATCCACAAGCCACAGAAAGTGACCTGTTTCCGATAATTTCCTCACAGCTCTCAGAGGGACCCATATTACCTCCACCTTGATTTCAGACTTTTAGCCTTCACAACTGTGAGACAATAAATTTATTTTGTTTAAGGGTTTGTGGTACTTGGTTATGGCAGCCCTAGCAAAGTAATACACCTGAAGATGGGCTAGTACAGATTAGGAGGAGGCAGATGGAACCGGGAACCGCAAAGAGGATACACACTAGAGCCAAAGAGCCAGTTTGCGGCCACACTGGGAATGCCACAGAAGAAGAATTCAGATTAAATTCAATAGACATATGGTACTTAAAGGGTCCTTTTGAGCAGGACAGAGGCATGATAGAAAGCTGTTTCAGTGGATGCCACCAATGGAGCCCAAAACTACTACTCAGGGTTCTTGTTGCTAGTGTAAGGGCCACCTTGAGGAATCTATACTTAGATACATACAAACATAAAACATAATTGATATCATATATTTCTAGTCACTGGTTTAATTTTACTATATTAACCAATCTTTTTCTCTTGATGTAATTTTTGATGTTTTTATAATTTTGTGCTTCTATAAAATATAATCACAATATATTTGTCAACAGTATTAAAACTTAGACAGTTCTAACTTAAAACTCCAATGTTATTTCCAATTAAAGCTTTCTTCTCCATCATAGCCTGTTGGCTGATGGCCTTATGGACAGGGCAAAAACTGACAAGAAGGTCACAATTTGCTTTTCAGTTCCCTTTCTTTTATCTTCATAATTGAAACAAGTAGGGCATGTAAGAGATGACCTGGCATCCTAGTCTGTTTTGTGGTACTATAGCAGAATACTATAGATTAGGTAATTTGTAATAAGTAGAAATTTGTTAGCCTCCATGACCTAATTACCTTTTAAATATACCACTAGTCAACACTGTTGCATTGGAGATTAAGTTTTTAACATGTGGACTTTGGGGGACACCCTCACATCATACTACTTAGGGTTGTTGCAACTGGCTTTATCTCAATGGTAGAAAGGTACCTGTAGTTTGACTTATTCTATTCTTAGTTTGTTGAATCATACATGTAGCTGGTGACAGGTAGTTGTCTGAAGCTGGTTGATCTTGCCAGTGTTCTGGTCAATGTGTGGATATTGAACAGATTTAGAGCAGTCCTTAGTTTTACCCTGTCCCCTCTGTCTAGCCCAAACCCTAAACCTAATCTTAATCTGAATCCTAATAATAAACCTCTGTCACTGAGAGTCTATCAACTTTTATAGAAACATGAGTGCTTTAATTTTCTAGCTCTGCAATAATAAAACAATGCAAACTAGGTAGCTTAAACAATAGAAATGTATTTTCTCACATTTCTGAAGCTGGAAGTCCAAGATCAGGGTGCTGGCAGGTATGTTTTTATCTGAGATGGATGCCTACTTCACATGATTGTCACATGCTCCCTATGTCTCCTTGTGTATTCAAATGTCTTCTGCTTATGAGGATACGAGTCAAATACAATGAAGACCCACTGTACTGGCCTCATTTGATTTAATAGCCTTATTAAAGATCTTTTCTCCAAATACAGTCACATTCTGAGGAACTGATTGTCAAGTTTTAACATATAAATTTGGGGGGGCACAATTCAGTCCAAACAGAAGGTTGTGGATTAGGTTACTGGTTAATGGCAATAGAGCTTATCCTACCATCTTTTCATAAGCCCTGGAAGCTCACCCAGTTGTTGGTAGCACTGTTTGGAATTTGGAGCTCTTAGCACTTCTTGTTTTCCTCTGTGGGTGCCAGCAACCAGTTTTGGAGCATCTGGTAAATTATTACTTGAAAATCTTTGAAGGAATATTGTGAAATTACTGAAAAGCATGGCAGTCAGGGAGAAAATGTAGGCAGCCAGAATCACAGCCAAGAGCATACCACTAGTCTTACAGGCACTGCTGCTGTGTCTTTGGATGACAGAGGCAGTCATTGCCAAAACTTGGTCATGTTTGCCTATTGGGCTTAACATTTTGTGCAGGTGGGTGGAGCTCTAGTCAGTGGAATTTGCGCAGAAGTGATGCAAAGCACTACTAGACTTGGCTCCTGAAAAATCTGCACATTTCTTCACCACTCCCTCTCCCTTCTCTCATCTATTGGCCAGATAATAGGTAATCCAGTGGAAGACTTTGAGGTGTCATGGAGCTATGGGCTGAGTTATGGTCCCTAAAATGTATACGTTAAAACCCTATCTCTTCATACCTTAGAATGTAACTGTATTTAGAAATTGGGTCTTTAAATATGTAATTCAGTTAAAATAAGACCTTTAGAATGCGTTTCCATTCAATCTGACATATTCTTACAAGAAAAGCAAATTAGAACAGAGACATATACTGGGACTCAGGCAAAAAAACACCCCTCTATAAGCCAAGGAGAGAGGCATCAGAAGAAACCAATTCTGCCAACATCTCAATCTTGGATTTCTATCCTCCAGAATGGTGAGAAAATAAACTCATGTTGATTAAGTACACAGTTTATGGTACTTTGTCATGGAAGCCCTAGGAAACTTGTACACATTGAGTGGGATGATCGCTAGATGAAGCAAACTTGGATCACTGAATGACTTTGTGGAGTAAAACCTCACCTCTGACTCACATTAGATTGTGGAGTTATGTCTTTTATGGTAATTAATTTTACATTGATTAATACAGCTTGACATTGCTACCTACAACACTGCTGTCATTAGACATTGGGTACTGCCTCTGCCACCAGGGTCAGTATAATGCCTAGAGCCTGCATTGTTGCTTCTCTGGCCACCATCTCTGGTGCTAAAATGAATTCTCCACTGTCACCAGATCTTTGCAAAACTAAGTCCAGATTCAAAGACTGGTGACTGATTAGATGATATGCCTTCCCTCTTCTTGTTGTTAAGGGGACAGTGAAAATGATAATTTGATCTTTGGTTCTCACTTCAGAAGTGGTATCTATTTTCTAATAATCTCATACAGTGGGAGATTTCTCCAAACAGAAGGGGAGGGGATAGAAAATGTCTTTTACAGGTATGCTGCTCCATCATTAATTAGCTAGAAAAACATGGAAAAATTATTTAGCTTCACTAAGCCTTATTGTCACTTATAAAATAGCTAAAATGATAGTTACCAGCGAGGCATCATGGCAAAAGTCTAGGAAGGCAATATTTGTAAAATGTTAAGTACATGTTTCTGGCACATGGAAAGCAACTGGTAAATGTTACCAATATTTACTACAGTTGCTAGGGGACAATAACTTTAGGCATGCTATGTGGTTAGCAATACTTCATTTTGTTGAGAAACTTCACACTTGAATTTATAAAAGTTAATGACTAACATGCTAAATAGTACAAAACTCTCTCAAAACTACAATAAGGTGTTTAGTAAAGTGGTCAGCCCACCCATCACCAGTATTATGTCCTGATAAGCTTCTAGGTCAAATCCCACTATTTTGAGTTGACCCAAAATCTCCTGTACTTTAAAACTTGATGTCCAGATGCTAGGAAAATAGTCCCAGTGACAGTAGCATGTACATGTTGATCATTCACTGTGGGCTTGGCAATATGTCTTTTTGCTTGGAACCTCCTGTCTTTTCTTTTATTGTTACAATCACTTTAAGAAAATGCTATAATTATTATCACCTGGATTAGATATGGTCCTGGATTAGAAAACTAAGATTCAAGGTGGGTAATTTTCCATAGCACACAGGCAGTAAGTAGTAGATAGATGACTCAATTCTCTCTGAATCTGAAAACTATGTGCTGAAGTGTTTTGTTTTGCTCATTTCCAAGTCAAGTTTCAACTAAGCTTTTTGTGTCAGAAACTAATAATACCTCTTTGGTTGCTGACAAGCCAGAAGTGGGGGGGGGGGCACTAAAGAAAGAGAAAGAAAATAGTCAGAAACATAAAGAGTCAGAAGCCTGTGTAGGAATCTCATCTCTATGACTAGCTAGCAGAGTGACCCAGCTATGTCATCTCCTTCAACCTGTGCTCTTGGATTACCATAGGAAAAATCTGTTTATGGAGATAATGAGAAGATTAAATAAATTGTATATGTTAAAGCCCTCTGTAAACTGTAAATATGACCTAGATGTTGTGTGTAAATATATTTATTGGTTAAGAAAGAAAATGAATAAAGAGAAGAAAAAAGCATTGAAAAGTTATTTGAGATTAAATTAAAGATGGAAAGTCAGACATTCCACAGTGGCAGAACTCTAAGAAATCAAACAGACCTGAATTTGAATCCTGCCTTTCCCCATCTTTGACAATTAAAAAAAAATGTTGAACTTTTTATTTATTTAAGTAAAACAGAAATAACATTATTCATTTACAGAGACCCTAAGTATTTTTTTCTTCCTTCTTTCTCCCATTCCTTCTATTTATTTGATTACCATTCCAACTTTCTATGTCAAACCCTAATCTATTTTTTTGAATAATCAAATGGGGATTCTAGGAAGAGATTTAAAAATTAAATAGAGAGCCCAAGACAAAATAGCAAACTGATGGCCCAGATTTGTCATCATCAGTTGCTTAACTGAAAAACAACTACAAATATTTGTGCAAAACATGCATATACACACATCTACTCTCAGAGAAAATCCTTCTGCAATGGTACCTACCTAAAGCAAACAAATCTGAACAATTTATTGATGAAAACAAACTGGAAAGTACTTTCAGTGAGTATGACAAATATCTAATAGACTTAGTAATGAGTTCTGACAAATTGGCTAGCAAACCACAAAAGCCCTTGAAGAAAATGTGTACAGCAAAATGTTAGCAGTAATTAACTCCAAGTAGTAGGAATATGAAAAATTATCATTTGTATCCCATGTGACATATATATAATATTACATAGGATACAGACGTATATAATTTTCCCCAGACAAGTAGAGAGAGGAGTTAAAGAACAGAAGACATGAACACATTATTTAATATTGAAAAATATATGACTAGGCTGGGTTCGGTGTCTCAGCCTGTAATCCCAGCACTTTGGGAGGCTGAGGTGAGTGGACTGTCTGAGCCCACGGGTTTGAGACTCGCTTGGGCAACTTGATGAGACCTCGTCTGTACAATAAATCAAAAACTAGCCAGGCATGGTAGCACATGCCTGCAGTTCTGGCTACTTGGAAGACTGAGGCAGAAAGATTGTCGAAGCCCAGGAGGTCGAGGCTGCAGTGGCTGGGAGTATGCCCCTGCACTCCAGTCTGGGTGACAGAGTGAGACTCCAACTCAAAATATATATTAAATATTTAATATATTTTACATATTTATATATTTTATATATATTTATATTTAAATATATACATATATTTACATATATGACTAATACACATTTTGAGAACCTTAGCAAATGCTTTAAGAAACTTAACTTTATTGGTAAATCAAATATGTAGGAATAACAGCAACAACAGAGTACTTTGTTTTGTATGTGGTTGGGACTATTTTTTGAAAATATTAAAGATTATTTTATCTCATTGAAAATGTGTTACTGATACTACAAAGAGAGGAATATGTTGCTTCCTGGGCATGGATAACAAGACAGGGTAGTTGATCTTACTGAGATACCATACCAGACAATAATCAGAATTTCAAAAGCTGGAAAATAGAGAATGTGTTTTCACGAGTCAAAAAGAGCATGCCATAGCTCACTGATCTCTTATGAAGACTGCCCAGAAAAGTCAGGGAACCCATGAGACTTGGTCTAAGTGGCTCACAGTACATGAAGAACAGAAAGAATGACACATAACAGAAAGCCTTACGGCAGGATACTACAGAAAGTTACAAAGAAGCAATGAGAGAACAAGGTCTAGATGTTGGCCACACCAAGAAGTTCAACCGACTGTCGATGTCGAGAAGCAAATGGCAGAAGAGCGGAAAACATGATGTCACTAAAATTGTGTTTCTGTCCACATAAGCACAAATTGCTCCTTATAGCTTTACTGTCTTTATTTAACTTTTATAGAGAAAAAAGAAAGAATAAAGGGAGAGGATGCTAAGGAAAGGTGAAAGAGAAGAGAGGGGCAAGAGGAGAAATGAGACAAGAGTCTGACTGAGATAACTATTTAGATGACACCTTCTTACCTTCTCTGTTGGAAGTTCACTGTGGCAATGCTACTCAAGCTGTAGTAAGGAAACTTACAAATATGACCAATATTAATGCCAGGTAGTGAGATACCTAGTAGTTTTTTCTTTTTGGCTTACTCACTATTTGTTTATTCAAAACTCAAAAGGCAAAACTGATGCAATTATTAGAAAAAAATACATTATTTCACATTTGTACACAGTTCAACTGAGGTTGCCTGATATGGAACAACATATATAATATCTTATGACTGGTCATTTCTGTCTGGACACCAGTTCTAAAAACATAATCCAGAATGGGAACCAACATTTATGTTCTAAATTTCCTGTCAACTCGTAATTTATAAAAAGTAAAACAAATTTTTTTTTTTTTGAGTTGGAGTCTCACTCTGTCGCCCAGACTGGAGTGCAGTGGCCGCTCCCGGCCACCGCAGCCTCGACTTGCTGGGCTCCGGCGATCCTTCCACCTCAGTTTTCCAAGTAGCCGGAATTACAGGCATGCACTACCACGCCCGGCTGATTTTTTGATTTATTGTAGAGATGAGGTCTCGCTGCCCAGGCGAGTCTCGAACCCGCGGGTTCAGGCAATCCACTCACCTCAGCCTCCCAAAGGTGCGGGATTACAGGCTGAGCCACCGGGCCCGGCTAAAGAGCAAAAATTTTAAAATGCCTTAATTTCTAATGATTGAAGATTAATTGACTATACATTGACACTTTGAAATAGTAAAAATATTATGGTTCCATTGCTAATAGCATCATAGACTTACTATATAATGTTTGATGAAAATAACAAAGATACAATTTCATTACAGGTGGAAAATATGGAAAAAACTAGGAAGAGTACTAACAAATAAGCCATGATGAAATCTCTAGAATATGAATTTTCATCTTTTTAGTTATACTTGTTCATATTTTCACATTTTTCATATGTAAAAATTTTCATATTAATTTTCTATTCAGAAACAATAGGTTTTATTATCTTTTTCAAAACAGAGTAATGGAGGCAGAGGTTTTAACCTCATATTTCCATTTATTGCTTCTGGCTTTGATCCAAGGTTGAAAAGAGACATGTACCAAAAAAAAAAGTCTCCCTGTTGTTTCTGCTTCATTTTTATTACAGCAAGAAAAATGGGAATTCAAAAGACAAGTGAAAGACAACCTGAAGAAAATAATATTTCTTAGCTATTTAACTGAAATAGATGCATTGAAAAGAAAAATTTGATGATTTGTATAGGTACTTTTTTTTAATATCAAAAGGTAAAACTTTGACAATCCTCTCAGGTCCCCTCCTGCTCTGGGAGGTTTTCTGTCCTCCGAGTAAATCCTGATTTAAAAAAAAATAGTAGAACTTGATGATGTCATGGTAACTATTGTTTAGAAGTGCATACATATTTTAATATAATCTTTTTTGCCAGGTGCAGTAGCTCACGCCTGTAGTCCCAGCACTTTGGGAGGTGGAGGAGAGAGGATTGCCTAAGACCAGAGTTATGAGACCAGACTGGGCAACTTGGTGAGACCTTGTCTCTACAATAAGCAAATAAATCAAAAAATTAGCTGGGCATGATGGCTTATGACTGTAGTTCCAGCTACTTGGAAGGCTGAGGTGGAAATATAGCCTGAGTCCAGCAGGTCGAGGCTACGGTGGCTGGGAGTGTGCTCCTGCACTCCAGCCTGGGCGACAGAGTGAGACTCCAACTCAAAAAATAAAATAAAATAAATAAAATAAAATAATATTTTTTAAAATATCTAATTTTACTAAAGAATATAATCCTCAAATTATGTTATTATTTTAGCAATTTGTTTTGGTTTAAAACTATAGCAATAGAATTTTTGAAAATCTCTTTGGCAAGAACTAGAGTTTATGGAGAACTGGGTACAATTTAGACTCATTGTCTTCTATTATCTCATATTATAGGTGAATTAGTGTACTGAGGTTTCATGTATTCAAAGTAAGTATGCAACTGGACATAAAAAAACTTATGATTATTCTCCTAGAAGCAGAAGAAGTATTTAATAAAATGCAATACCCTATTGTGTCAAAACACTCAATAAAATAGCAACTAATTAAAATTTCCTTCAAAACAAAATATATGTATATTCTGAATCTATATGTATAATATGACAAAAAACTGTATATACAGTAACCTCCCCCCCTTATCCATGAGGAATATGTCCCAAGACCACCAATGAATGTTTGAAACCACAGCTAGTACCAAACATGATGGCCATCTACTGGAACACGTTTCTGTTTCCGTCTTTCACCCACAGATTTAGTGCTTTTATCATCATTATTAACCACTTATCATGCACAGTGATCATAACTTTTGCAATCTGCAGTGCAACCGCAAAACTAGCATGACTTTCTTCTTCCTTCTTCACAATTTTACAAATATAACGTTTGTTCCTGCCACAAATCTTAGGAAATTCGGCATATCATTTTTTCTTTCCCTATCAAGTCAAGATCTTTCACCTCCTTACTTAAAGGAAACATTTTACAGCTGTAATTTGGCACATCTGAATTGCCAGCATCACTACTCTTGTATTTTGGGGGCATTATTAAGTAAAATAAGGTTTACTGGCAAAAAAGCACTGCAATATTGCTGCAGTTAATCTGATAATTGAGATGGTTACTAAGTGACTAAAGATGGGAAGGTAGTATAGAGAGTGTGGACACATGAGGCAAAGGGATGATTTTCATCCAAGGCAGGATTGAGTGGGATTGCAGGTTTTTGTCATGCTGCTCAGAACTGTGCAATTGAAAACTTTGAATCGTTTATTTCTGAAAATTTTCATTTCATATTTTTGGCCTGTGGTTGATCTCAGGAAACTGATTACAGAAAGCAAAACCATGGTATAGAGAAGCAGCTGTATACTATTTAGCCTCAAAGCCAATAGCTTTTGCTGCAATAATGCTTCGTAACAAACAAACTCCAAAAGTGGTTTACAACAACACAAGTCTTCAGGTAGTTGTAGCTTACTGGATTCAGTAATTATCAGCTGGGTTTAGATTTAGGGTGCAGGCTAGGTGAAGATCTTTGTCATGTTTCCCCATTCTGGAACAAATAATTACCTGGGTCATTTTCTATTCATAGAAAAGGGTGGCAACACCCAAGACCAAGTCAAATCATACAAGCATATTTAATAACTGTATTTGCATCACATCCACAAATAATCCTTTTAATAAAGCAAGTCACATGTGCAAACACAAAGTTGATCAGGAGAGCATTTGTGCGGTATATTTCTACCAGCAAGCATTTCTGAATCACGTGATAAAGACTGTGGCTAAACAATTATTTTACGAGGATGGAGTGAAGAATTTGGGAAAATAATGAAATCTATCACAACTAACATCTTACTTCACTAGGAAACATTAGAGGTTTTCCTATGAATGTCAGGAAAAAGAAAAAAGTTTCGGTGATCTCCAACGCTGCTTAATATTGTGACAATTAGACAAGAAAATAAATTAGAGACATGATAATTGGAGAGAAAGAGGTAGAGTTATCTTTTTTTAGTATCAATATTTTTTATTTTGATATTGTGGGGTACGGTTAAGGGTTAGGTATGCAAATATGCTTCGTCCAGGCACCCTTGTTGATAAAGGGTGTCTCCCCGTCCCCAGACAGATATTGACTGCTGTTAATCCCACCTCCCTTCCCCTTCCCCCCGATAGTTTCCCACCACTGTCAGTCCTCTTTTTATAGTATTATGATGGATGTTCAAGGTCCTCTATATGAGTGAGAACATGTAATACTCAGATCTTTGTTTCTGTGAGAGGTCACTCAGCATTATAGACTCTGGTTCCATCCAGGTTGCTGAGAAGTTCATGATTTTGTTCTTTTTTATGGCTGCATAGTATTCCATTATGTATATGCACCACATTTTTTTAATCCAGTCCTCTTTTGATGGACAGTATGGTTGATTCCAAGTTCTTGCTATTGTGAAAAATGCTGCAATAAACATATGTGTGCAGGTATCTTTTTGGTAGAGTGATTTGAGTTCTTCAGGTTATACTCCCAGTAGGGGGATTGCAGGGTCATATGGGAGTCTGATATTTAGAGCTTTTGGGAATCGCCACACTGTTTTCCACAGAGGTTGCACCAGTTTGCACTCCCACTAACAGTGTAGTAGTGTTCCCTTTTCACCACATCCTCTCCAGCAACTGTTATTTTTTGAGTTATTGATAATTGCCATTCTGACTGGAGTTAGGTGGTATCTCAGTGTGGTTTTGATTTGCATCTCCTTGATGATTCGTGAGGTTGTTTTATTGAAAAGAAAATAAAAAACAGGGTGGAGGGAATTCTATAAAAGCAAGACTTTTTTGACTATGCCTAACGTTATATATTTTACCTTGAAACTAGGTAATTATTTTGTGTGATTATATAACAAAATGATATTTAAAAATCAGTTTGTAATAATTAAAATAATACAACATATAAATGCAGTTGTCATTATGGTGCTTGAAAACCATACAGAAAAATACTAAACTAATAATTTAAGTTATTAACTATAGTAAGATACATCCTGAGGACAACATTAACTGAAAACAAAGTTATATTGTAGATAGTATTGGTTTTGTAATTCTCGGGATGTTTTGTGTCATAAATCAAATGAATAATTATTTGGGTATCTTCTAAAATGCAGATTTTTTAATATTTTAAAGGAAAATACAAACGTAAGATCAATGAGACTAAGAATAATTACTATACTGTGTTAGAATTAGGAGTATCAAAATGAACTTATGTGGCATAAACAAAACTACATTTCCAGCCTTGCTGAAAATAACTAGAAACAATGACTAATCGAATAGTAATGAGCTCCTCTAGCATACCAGATTATCATTTTTAATTGCCAATTTCTACCAAAAATGAATAAAGGATCTTTTACTAATTGCAGTTGGGTCACAGTTCATTGGAACATCTTGCCATTTCAGAAATTAAGAAATATCAAAATGCCCAGGGTTGCATTAAAAGATTCAGAAGACAAAAACATTTTCCTGGTCCAAGATAGAACAATTTTAGCATCACTAAAGATAGTAAATGCAGAACATTCACATTTATTAAATTTGTTTTGGTGCATTAATTTATAATAGATACAAAAAGCAAAAAGCAAACAAAGTAAGAAGGCACTTTAGTGACCACTTTTCTTTATAATTTTTTTCATTGTATATTTTGAAGGATACTAGGAAATCATATTATCATTTTGACATTTGCTTAAAAAGGGGAAATAATACAGCATTTATTTTGCCTTTCTCAATAATCTATATCTCAGGTTAACTTAATAGTTGATAGAAATAAGTTATGTATTTATTTTTTTCTAATAGCAGCCCTATTTCAGCTGATGAATAAATTAGGAATGGTAGAGCTAGAAAATCATGATTTTTATAACTGTTAATGGGGTTTTATGAATCTAGGCAATGATCATCAATGGCTACCAACATCTCAAAGAGACAAACCAACATTACAAACCTCATGAGAGAATTATACACCATTTGTGAGATAATCTTGACAAACTATACAATCTGAATCTTATCAACCCTTTAGATCTAAGCACTGTTTTATAGGAATTATTTGCAGCCATGGTAATATAATCACAAAGATCAGATTGTGGGGAATTCTACAATTTGAACAACTTTGTTTCTTCAACAAATAATTCACAAGACAAAAATGTAGAGATGGAGGTGGAAGTCTGTAAGTTAAAAGTGACACAAATGTTCTTTATGCGAATCCCAACTCAAACAGTAAATTGAAAACAATGAGATAATTCCCTATTATGTCCTTCACCAAGTCAACTTAACTTATTTATTGTTTTAACCTCCTGTTCACGATAAGCATTGTATATGTGACCCCTATTCTAATATAAAACCACCTTCTTTTTTGCAAAGTATTAAGTATAAGACTTGAGCACTCAAAACTCTCTAAGTGATATAAAAGTGGAAATTTTATCTGTTTTATTCGCTGTTTTGTCCTCACCGTCTAGACTCCTATTTGGAAATTACCAGGTGTTCAATTAGCATCTGTTGAATAAATGGATGACTTATATTCAGTTACATATAGAGCGGGGAGTTGTCCCCAAGTGTTTTGCTTCCAACCTGGCATAACTGCCACTTCACCACTATGGTAAATGTTATTGACAGTCTTCCCCATATGCCCTTAGCCCACCACAGTTTACACATCAAGACAGTTTCCAGTCTGTGCTTAGCTTCTCATCTCGAGCACCTAATTTTTTTCTTCTTCCTGGCCTGATGGTTTTCTTCTGTGGGTCAGTAACACAACCCAGACTTGCATAGCCCCAGGAATGCCTCCGGATTATGGGTAATGAAAGTCAACGGATAAATGCTCTAGCCTTTCCACCTTCCAGTGAAGCAATTCTGGGATGTGTTATTCTTGGCATCCCAAAAGATTCCTGGTAGAAATGAACTCCGTTCTTCATGACAGTTACTTGTTCAAGGAAATCTAATCTATCTATGCTTTATCCCTACAACTTACATGGTAACAATTTCCTGTAGTGGAAAGAACCAAGATGTCCCAAAATATTCCTAAATATTGAATCCTCACAAGTCCTTGTGAAGTAAGTCTCCTCGATTTAGAGATGAGAATTCTGAATCTCAGAGAGGTTAACTGTTTCATCCAACATAATACTCACAAATACTGCTGGGGCCAGGATTTCCCTTCAGCTCTGTCAAAATAAAAATGCCATGCACTTTTGGCTTTCAAGTGGTACATTTCTGCATTTTTTTTTTTTTTTTTTTTTTTGCCTAAGGGGGCTGAAAGTGCTAAAATAAATTATTGGTCCAATAGTTCATTTTATGCGGTTAATTGGCAAACATCTTATTCTTCAGCATTCCGGTGCTTGTACTGAAGAAAATATTTGCATCCTATAAATTGCTACTTCTTTTCATTCTTTCTCTTAATTTTTTAAAGGGCAAGATGATGGAGAATGAAAAAATAGAAGAAAAGAAGTTAAAGAAAGATAAAATCAAATATCTTAGCAGTTTCAGACTCAAAGTTATTTTGAGGATAAATGGCATGCCGAGGGTACAGAGTTAATTTGATTTGAATAATCCCTTTGTGTGGTTTTCTGTTTGTTTTACTTATGTTTTGATCTTGATCTGATAGTGTTTTGCACCATTAGATCCATTTTTCAAGCCTATGGTTATATACTGGACTTTGTTGCTCTAGAGTAATATTAAAAAATTAAGTAAAATATTAACACAATGATTATGGATCTCATTGTAGGAGAATCAAAAGCGAGAGAGGAGAGTAAAGGTAAGAAGGTGTTTGGGGGAGGTTTTTCTCAGGGGGAAGAGGTGAGATTTCTGAGGTCTCTGTAAATGGTCCTGAGAACATATGAAGGCTGAGTTCCAACCATGTTAATGCTTGGACCCATTTGTTTTCCAGTGCTATCAACACCTTAAGCCAAAAGCAAAAAAGATTTAGGAAAAGTCAGGTTCTATTGATCATTTCCATTTTAAACTTAGTGTCACAGAAATGATTCTTCCACTGACTCCTTTTCATTGGAGTCTCTTTCCTTTTTTTCCCCATGGCAGCTGTTCCAAAACTTACCCTCTAGAAAGCTTCTCACCTTTCCTGAGCTTCTTCACTCACAACAGGTACAGGCTTGCCAAATTAAGCATGGTTTCCTTTTTCTCAAACTAAACTTGATGCTAATTCTTTAAAAATAAACAATGGGCAGAATTTTCATATCATTAAGGTGTCAGGAGAGTGATAAGAGGTCTTCCCTGTGTTTTCTTTATTCACATAAATCTTCACTGGTTTCAAGATCAAGCTTGTGCAATAGGATTTTCTTGTAAATCCCCTTACCTGATCAAGAAGACACAGAGATTTGTATCCCCTTATAAAGAATTATTGTTTTAGCCTATTTTGAAATCTCTCGTAAAACTGAAATACAGAAATGATCATGTAGATGTTAACATCATAGCTGTTTCCACTTTTGTGATGTGCCTGTGGACAGGATATTTTTGGTATCAATATTAAATAACAGCACATCAGTACAATGTTGTCAGAGTGATTTATTACTGGAATGTTACTGGTTTCTCTTAATATTTGTGTCATTGCAGATTTAATGTGATCATCCCAATGTTTAGTGAATAGAATAATGAATAAGGCAACTGAGGGCACCCTCTACCTCTCATAACTGCTAAACTTCCCTGGAATTCTCTGAAACATGAGAAAGTCACTCTTATAGAGAGTTATCTCAAAAGACATTCAATAAGTAAAACATGAAAGGATCTATATTTCATGGGAGTTTACATTCTTGACTCCTCAAAGTGTATACCGAAGGTGTACAAAACCATCAAAGTCACATAGGAAGCAGAGCACCTTCTTTGTTTGCTTACTCAGGTCCCAGCTTTGGGTCCTATCTCTCCATCTTCTAAAATTCATAGGTACTCTATCACACGTACAATACATCCTTCAATGTTAGCTTTACTTCTAGGTAGTTTTTTCTCTGCTGAATTTTATTTGTATATAGTAAAGTGCTTAGATCGTAAGCTTGCAATTCAAAGAGTTTTGACACATATATACACTTAACCAACATCAAAGTCAAGATGTAGAGCCTTTCAGATAGCTTATTATTATTATTATTATTATTATTTTGTCTGTTGCCCTTATCACTCATGTTTTGAAATCCTTACCCTTCCGGGAAATGGAAACAAAAGTACATTTTCTTTGGGATGCCTTTAAATCCTGTCAGATTTAAAATGTTATTGGTTTCTCTTTTCTCTAACTTCACTTCTCTCGAAATCTTTCTACAAATCAACTTTGTAACTCACACTTGACACTTCTAACAGGCTTATGATATCCTGACCTTGGTGTAACACGCCCTGTGTAATACCCAGGTCTGAGAATATGGTAAGCTTTACTCATATTGTTGAGTTACATTGTATGGCACAGTTGACCTTAATATATAAAGATGATCTGAATGGGTCAAACCTACCACATGAGTCCTTTAAAAGCAGAGATATTTCCCAGGTTGGTCACATATATGGAAACAAGAAGGACTGGAAGCATGGTTGGAGTTTAACACAAGTGATGCTTTCCTTTGCTGAAATGAAAGGACCACAAGTCAAAGGCCTGAGAACAAACCCAAGAAACTGAAGATGACCCCCAACAGATAGTTGGCAAGGACACAGAGATTTTATTCCAATTGGAAGAAACTGAATTCTGACAACAACGTGAATGGAGGCAGATTTTCCACAAACACCTTAGACAAAAACTTGGCCTGACAGACACCCTGATTTCATCCCAGTAATACCATGAGCAGAGAACTCAGTCATGCGGTGGGAAACTTAATGACCTACTGAATTGTGTACTAATGAGTGATTTTTGTTTTAAGTCACTATATTTGTGGTAATTTGTGGTAATTTGTTACGCAGTGATAGAAAACTAACACAACACTATAGCTGATATGAGTATATGAGTATGCTATAGATACCTTATATATAATAAACCAGTTCTTTATGCTTTATTATCTCTTATTCTCAGACTAAGTTCAGAGTTGGAGCTAGAGGGACCTATAAGTTTACAGGGCAAAAGAAGTGAATACAGCAATGGGTACAGAATTAAGGACCTTGTTGCAGTCGTGGTAATTGCAAAGGCACAGTTCTAAGAACTTTGCATGCATTTGCCTTATATCCACACTTAGCATACTGCTTGGCACAAAATAGAAAATATTTTTGTCTCATTTTTACTTAATCGGTGCAATTACATGTATTTTGGGGCTTCCCCAACTTTTTCTCTAACATTGTTAAAATATTAAATAATCAAGAGCTAATGTACCCCTGTTTCTGTGTTTCTGTTTCTTTTGTGTTACGTTTCCACGTTTCCCTATGATTAATGGAAGAGTAGCTATTTCTGCTTTGCTTGTTGTTGTAAGAACTGCATCCCTTGTGGGGTAAATGAAAAACAATCTCAGAGAATTTCAGAAGAAAGAGAAAAAAGCATTTATATCACTAACTGATCTAAAAACCTAGATGAAAAACAATTTCAGCAATTCCAGAAGAAAGAGGAAAAAGCTTTTATACTACTAATGGATCTGGAAACTTATAGCTTTCATAATTTAAAAGGTAATTTTCAAAGTGAGGCATTTTCTAGAACTAACAATTTTTTGAAACCTCTCAAGTAGTAATCCATTTTAAAATACATGGCATTATTTGAGAAATATGAAGAGTTGAAATTATGATCTACATTTCAATGATAGAGAAAACAGTACAGCAAGAGGTGAAACTGTTTGTCCAAGTGAGGAACTAGTGTAGAACTCAAATATGACCCTGGACTTTTATTAGGGCATAGGGTTACAATAGATTATTAAAGATATTTCCCACTTCCTACCAAGGCTAAATACTTTCTCCATTAAAAATCAATACAAGATAAGGGCATTGTATTTCAAAAACTCAAACTGCAAGACATTCCAGTTAACCCTCAGGAAGGCAGAGACTGGTGCCTGCAAGAATAAAGTATGGGGGAGAGGTTCAATGTTAGCCTCTAATTTTGAGATTAACATTTTTTAAAAAAATTATGTTAAGTTGAGAGTTTGGGCAAGGGAAAGGCATGTGGAGCTACTCTATAAACTTCTGATATCATTCCCATCCTGATTTGAAATTGTACTTTCTTTAGCAGACTTTAAAAAAATGCTGAACAGAAGTGAGGTAATTGAAGTTTTAGATTGCCCTCTCATTTGCTTATTCCACAAAAATTCACCATGCATCAGACAAAGGCTGTGCAAAGTTTTTTATGAGAATTTTTTTTTTAAAAAAGTTGTGGTCCTTTTCTTAATAAAAATGTGTGAAATCACTCTTAATAATGACTCACATTTATTTAATATTTACTATCTTTCTGCTTCTGTTTCATTTTTAATGTATTAACTCACTTAATATTTACAACTGTGTTAGATTGCTATTATAATTATTTACATCTTGTACATAAAATGTATGGTACAGAGAAGTTCACTGACCTTTCAAAATTCATTCAACCGATAAGTTGGAGAGTTGAGATCCAAACCCAGGAAGTCTGGTTGTTGAGATTATAACTACTGTGCAATGCTGCTTAGTACACTGTGAAATATTGAACATATTACTCTATATTAGTGATATTTGACTACAATTAATACAGAGGCTTTAATTACTAGCATAACAAAGATATCTACAACCTTTATTTTTTCCCTCTTTGATAACATGAAACAGATGAGTTTTTGGTTCTCTTTCATTATCCCCTTGAACTTCACAATCCCTTTTTAAAAGATCTCACTTCAATAAAACAACCCATATTCCTATTATTTCCATAGAAAGAATACATGTTTGGTGATGAGATGTCCAACTTCTCTCCCAGGGTCTATCTTAAGTTCTGATATTCGCCAAGAGGGGTTGCTGTATTTAGGGTGAGTGCTCAGTCCTGGGTACTAGGATGGTGAATGGCAGCTCTCATGCGCCTCTCTGCCTTGTAGTTCTTAGAATGCTCCACAGTTCACAGAAAGGTGTGATAGGATTGCTCAGTGGAAGCAACTCTTTTAATTACCGGGGACTTGCATCAATGACATGAGGAAAAGTACACCCTTCAGTGAAACTTTTCAGTGCCCTTGGACCAACTCTAGAACTGAGCTCCTAACTCCCTGAGTGCCACATTACACATGCATCATCACTCCCAACCGCTGCACAGTTGCTTGGCAACAGCAGTACTTGCTCTGCTTGCAAGATGGGAAAGAGACAAATGGATAACCAGGAAAACCCCCAGCCTTGTCATTTCTCATACTACCCATAGAAAGGCACAAAGTAAGTGCTCAGACTCAATGCTATCTCAAAATTGCAGCCTGAAGATATTTTTGTTACAAGAAAGAAATCATTAGTATCTACCATACTTAAAATCAAGGAGCCCTTTAGCTCTTAAAGCTGCAATGGCTCAGGTAGTGATCTGTATTTATAAACCTGATTGCTTTGCTAACTACTGGGAGATACCAGTGGTAAATGATCTGATAATTAAGGTGCGGGAAAATTGACATAGAGAAATAAATCAATCACTTATCCAATCTTTATTGAGGACTTATTAGGATTACTAATAGCTGTTACTTAATGAGTACTTCCTGCAAACGCAGCTTCATGCTAAATGCTCTATACATCATCTCGTTGCATGTTTACTATGCTCTTGTAAAATGGGATCTATCATTCTTGCCTGAGAGATAAAGAAATTACTGCTCAAATATGTTAAATAGATTGTTCAATGCCATGCAGAGTGTCAGACTTGAACCTAGGACTGTTTGTCTCCAAAGTCAAAGATTGACCTCAAAGATCATTTGTATATTCTACTGGCTACTCACTAATCCCTATGCCAGGCTCTTAGTCTTCACAATGCCAGCCATTCCAAAAGTTCTCTTCATGCATCTATTATATGGCAGTACACAGCTGATTGATTAAGGCTGTCTGTCTTAATCTTTATTAATTCTATTCATCTCCTTTAACTCCTTTATAGTTTATTTTATATCTCAGAAGTCAAGTGGAGCTGTGTTTAAATATTGGCTTTACTACTTATAAGTTTATGTGAACTTTGGTGAATCAAGATTTACTATCCATAAAAATTAACCTATAACGATTATGTCAGTAATATTTGTCAAGATGTAAAGGTTCTGAGTTTTGTTCTTTTGTAACTAACAAGTTACCATGCTGGCCAAGTTACATTGATGCTGGCCGAAGACATGAGACTCCAATCATGTTTCATGAGTAAATGAATTGAGTGGACAACTGACTGATATTGGAATTCAGATGAGTAGAGGCGGGAAACAGAAGCATGGGAAGACATGCACTTAAGAGTCAAAAATATCTTGATCTCATATTTAGTTCCACAGAGGCAAAGGAATTAATTACTGTTACTGCACAGCAAGCAACAAGAGCTTAATATTCACAGTAGCTTTCCTTGTCCTCAAATTCCATATACAGAGTGATGTAGAATGGCTCAGGAAGATATTATATACTCAAATAGCCTGAATTACAGCTGAGGAACCCTAAGAATAGAACATTTTAATCTTTAAAAAAGGACTGCTAGAAAACATGCCCAACATTTGCCCCAGAGGAAGTTACTCTTTTTATTACACTGTCCAGGAAGCAAATCTTTTTCTGCTTTGGAGGGCAACAATAACTCTATCTTCCAAGACTACTTGCTATACAAATATCTTTGAAAAATGAATTCAGAACAGTGGCTGATATAAGACATGAAGAAATGTGAGATATATATGCAGAATTGTCTCCCAAATGTTTCATAAAATTGTATTAAAAAAGTACGAGAAAATTGCTTGCAGAATGTCTGCCATAGAGAAGAAAACCAATATTTCATAAGTAAAGGAATTAATCAGTGAACAACTGGCTGATATTGGAATTCAAATGAGTAGAGGTGGGAAACAGAAATATGAGAAAACATGCACTTAATAGTCAAAAATACCTTGATTTAATATTTAGTTCCACAGACATTAAGTGTAGGATCTTGGAGAAACATAATTTTTGTATCTTTATTTATAAACTGAGAATCATAATGCAAATTCTTTAAGGTTATAGTGATAATTACAAAAGTTGCTGTGTGTATGTACATAAGTATATATACACACACATGTAAATTCTTATACATATATTGTATATGTAATATTATATGTCACATAGTAAGCAGGCAATGTATTATTTTGGACTCTTGTTTTAATGTAACAAAATAAATTTGAACAAACTTAAACAGACAAAAGGGGGTTAAAAATGGATGTCTCATGGAACCTAGGTGCTAATATGCTTCCAGACATCAAGAAAGAAGGAAGGGAGAAACTAGGAAAAGATAAGATTCCCTTCTGTATCTTACTATTAATTTTTTTTTTGAGTTGGAGTCTCTGTCGCCCAGACTGGAGTGCAGTGGCCAGGAACAGCCTCGACCTGCTGGGCTCCAGCAATCCTTCCGCCTCAACCTTCCAAGTAGCTGGAACTACAGGCATGTGCTACCACGCCCTGCTAATTTTTGATTTATTGTAGAGATGAGGTCTCGCCAAGTTGCCCAGGAGGGTCTTGAACCCGCGGGCTCAGGCAATCCACTCACCTCGGCCTCCCAAAGCGCGGGGTTACAGGCTGAGCCACCGAGCCCAGCTTAATTTTTTTAAATGCTTCTTTTTTTATCAATGTGTCCAATTCCACTTTCTCTTTTTCTCTGCTCTTGGTGCAAAGGACAAAATATGTAGTACCCCACACATCAGAGATTTTATGTTTAGACCCAGACAAAGAGAAAGACATGCTATTACTAGTTGGTTCTAGTTCTAATTTGAGGGAGGAAATATAGTGTTTGCTTCATTGGGTTAGATACTCATCTTGGATCAATCTACTATGACCCAGGATGTAGGAGTGGGCTTAGGGATATACATAGAAAACCTGTAGCTCTGTGAACCACCCCTATCATAGAGGAATGGGTATTAGGAAATGCTTAGAAAAGACTGGAAGATAGTAATCCCAATATAATGTCACCAATTTTTATTATACCATAGTCTGAGTTGAGTTTCTATGACTTAGAAACTAAAAACTCTTGACTAACACAGAATTAAAAGAAAATAAAGGAAAAAAAAAGAGCTGAGATATGAGGGATAACTGGGAGTTCTGATTTAAAAATGACCTGTTTAGTTAATATCACATCTAGGAGGGAACAGGAATGATCACATCCTCGAAGGGTAGTTGTTTTTCCTGTATTAGAAAATAGAGAAAGCAACACAAGTTTACACATTTTCATATGTTATCTCCCTGCTGGTAGAACCTGGCTATGTTTTGGGTGTGTGACGGTCAGGCAGTGAGAGAAGGGGGCATGGTAGGTGGGAAGGGAGGTATGGTGTGGTAAGCATTAAGGTTGGAGAAGCAAGCAGGAGCCAGATCATGCAGAGTGCTATAGAGCATGCTTCAACTTGATCTAAATTAGAAACCACTGGATGGCTTTATGCAAGAGAATGGCATGATCACACAGAAACTTCAGAGACTGCACCTGGGCTGCCATGAAGAGAACGGCAGAAAGGGAGAGAGACAGGGGACAGGAATTCCAGTTAGAAGTCATTGTGAGAGAGAAGTCATGGTAACTTGGGCCAGTGAAAGAAAGAAGGGAGTGGACTTCAGAGTTGGTTAGAAGGTCATTTCAACGTGGCTTAGTAATGAATTGAATGTTATAGAAAAGGGGCAGTGAAAGAGATATGGATGATTCAGCTTCATAGCCCAAGAGAGTGATGTTGAATTTCAGACTTATTTGCAGCTTTCTAGAAGATACGTATTTCTGGCAACATTCATATGAAGCTCAGTCAACTTCCAATAGTTTAAGAAGCAAATAAACAACACAACACAAAATAAAATAAAATCCTCTTAAGGCAACATGATTTTCATGAAAATGCACTGGGATGAAGAATGAAGCTGAGGCTGTTTGCTCAGCAAGGTCGTGGAATAACTTTGCCTTTTCATCTCTGTGCAATTCAGTTTTGCTCTTTTTTTTTTCAGAAAAAAAGAGAATAGAATAGTCGGACTACAACATCGTATAATTTATGCAAGTAAAAGAATAAAGCTTTAGAATATGATCGGTTTGCTATTTTCCATTTGTACAATCTTCGGCATATCACTCAAATACTTTTTTTTAAACTTTATAATTAAAATGTTAATACATACATTTTATTGATTCTTATTAAGGTATGTAAAGAAGTGTCAGGCTTGATAAATGTCAGAATCATTTTAAATATTAGAATCTTTCTATTATGAATGAGGAAACAACTTTTGAGCATCTAAGAAATGTTCTAAGAGCTCACAATTAGTAAATAGAAAGGTTAAGATTTAATCTCAGATCAATCAGAGCCTTCTCTTTAAATGACAACAGTCCCTTTCCAGATAAACCCGGGTCGCTCAGGAGATGTACATTAAAGAACCTGCCTGTCATCAGCAGTGGTGGAGGTATAAAGGGTTCCTACTATTATTTTCTGACTATGTTGATCTCCTTGGAACATTTATTTATCGTGCGTTCATTGAGTATAGACAAAAATGACATTAATTAACAGCAGTTGTAAATTGAGTTCAGAGGCATCAAGTTGGGAATGAACTTTTTGTCAGCTAAAGGAAAAGGAGTTTGAATGCCCTGCATAACCTTCCATGCATGGGCGATAGAATGGAAATTAATGATTACCTACTGCATAGGTAGTTCATTTACCCCCAAAACCTCCAGGCAGTCATTTGGATCAAGTACGTAAGAAAGGCAAAACCGGGCTTCTAATATGATGGCAATGATTATTCATGATGCACAAGGAAAAAGTAATTGTTGAAGCACACTTTGATCTGAGTTGAGTTCAGAATCCAAGGGAGATCTCTGATCAAGGCAAGAAAGCCAGATTATCTTCTTTAACGAGCTTAACTTCTCCATGAACGCCAAGGGGATTACATCTAAACCATGTGGTTTGGTGAAAAGAACATCGAAGTGGGCATATAGAGTTCCAGATTTTAAACATGGTTTTCTTAGTTATGTGACCTTGGATAAGTCATATCTGTTGTGTGTATTGCCATTTCATCTTACAATAAATGCAGCAGTTGGACTTGATTAGAGGATTTTGAACTGTTCCCTCACAGATCATACACTTTTAAAGATTTTTATTAGTCATGTAATGACATTAACTAGTGCACAGTTAATTGATTTTTCACTTTAAGTGATCAGATACATAAAACTGTCAATGTGTACATCTAATCATAGTGAAAAAATCCATGGGTTTTTAAAATCTGTCTGGGCAAGTGTAAAGCAACTCCATGTTTGGATAGCTTAAGAATCCTTTGGGTCAACATCTTCCTTATGCTTACTGATTTTCTCTTGACTTACTCTAAATTATCTTGTCCATGATATAAAATTAAAAATGCTAAAAAGAAAAAAAGAATCCTTTGGGTGGGTAAACAAAAGAAGATGTAAAGATTGAAGCTTTGCCATCTCTTCATCACAGTCTACAGAGCTTTCCATGCTTAGGTCTCTTTCTAAAACTCTCATTTTATCTTCTACTACTCTCCTTTCACCCACTGTTTCAAAATAACACTGACTTTTTGAAACTCTTTAGTCAACATGCTCTTTTGTTTACTAAGTTTCATTCAGATTGTTCCCTTGCCTAGAATGTTCTTTCTCCAGCTTTGGTTTAAATGTTACCTTTTCAGGGGAGTCTCCAGGATCACCTTCTTCCAGTTGCTTTTTCCTTGCTAATTTCTATAGCTGAATCCACTTTTTTTCTTTGTTTCCTTTAGGACAGTTTGTGTCTATGAATATATTTGTTAATTTATTATTTGTTGTCTCTCTTCCTCACTTGTGTGAAAATTCTTGCAGAATAGCACTGTGTTTATTTCTTTGTTTTAATCAATGTTAGCATGGTACCTGGCATAGAGTGAAGAATAAGTATGCATTGGAGGGAGAAAGACTTAAACACAAAAAGTCTTCATAAAATATGGAAAGTAATTTGGGTGTCTTCCTTATTTTTTTTAAAAACCAAGTATGAGGAAGCCATGGGATTCGTTGGGGCAGTGGCTATGGTGGCAATAGTGTCCTAAAGTCCACTCAACCTCACATAATCCAGAACAGGGTCCCTCAACCTTAGCATTATTTATAATTTGAGCCATGCTGAGGGTGATTCTGTGCATTGTTGAGTGATTCGCATCATTGCTGACTTCTACCTACTAGGTAACATTACCATTCTTGCCGCCAATTGTGACAATCAAATATGCTCTCAGATTTAGTCAAATGTCTCTTAAGAGACACAGTTTCACCTGATTGAGAACCACAATCTTAAGATGACAAATTAAACAAAGAGTAAGTAAAATCTTAGTGTGTCACAAGGTATATTTCCTTTGAATGCTGAGATCATTTCTCTTTGTCTATTTTATGAACAGATTTCATTAACAACAATTTTCATAATAATTATTTTAGTAATGTTTCTTATCTTGCCCTGAGCATGAGGGAGTTTACCAAGAATTTTAATAGCATCAACAGAAACTTTCTTTTACTGATACAAGAGGAGAGAACCCTATCAAAATGCTGTTTAGAGAATTAGAGAATTGCCAGGAAGGTTGGAGAACCAGGGGCAGAAAATGACTCAGAACAAGGAAGGTTGGATCAGTAGGACTCCAGCCAAAATCATGCCCCCCAAAATCAATGTCTGTCAGGCATAACTATTGTTACCCATGACAGCTGTTTGTCCCAGCTTACCACCTCCTGTGGTCATCTTCGGTACTGCTGTTCTGGTATATAGACACTGTTGCCACCATAGCCACTGCCCCAAGAATGTGTTCTCTGAGGCCTCACTTCTTTGTGTTCCTTCCCAAATCAGAGTTAGTGCTGCGTGCATTTGATTAGCTGAGACTAGGGCAGGTGCCACTTTTTAAGATAGAAGTGAGGCTAGAAAAATGTGTGTGACTCATATTTAGACATATATGTACATGGAGACAGCTTGCCTTTCACCAGGAACATGTGGTGGTGAATTCACAAAGCATAGGAATGATTCTAGAATGTCCCAGAGCCACTCATAGGCATTAATCAAGAGATAAAATAAAGCAGTGATCACAAAAGCGTTCACAGCGGAATAGAGCCAGTTAAAGGCCCCTCTCATCTGCAGAATGGCTAGCATATATGTATCCTTTTTTCTCAACAGACATTTGCAATCTGTTCATTCAAAAGTAGCATTCCACAGACTGAGCTTCCTATACCACTGCTTCTCAATCTCTTACCTATGTCTGAATGGACATCACAAAAGACAAAGCCCAGCTATTCTGTGTATATCTGGTAAGTCCTGAATGTGCACTGCAGGGTCCATTTCCTTGATACTTTTCCTCAAGGGAAGCTAAAATGGCCTGATCATGGACAAGCACATGATGTTCCAGTCACCAAAGTGCAACAGTATTTGCTGGGTTTCCAGTTTGACCTCTTTGCATTTCAATGTATGAACTGTGTCCTCTGTGGGTTAGACTGCATGACAAACAGGCAGGGGCTTCATGGATAATTCAAGCTCCAGTAGTTTAACAGCTCAGATGGAACTGTACCAGTTTTGCTAGAGCAGAAAACAGAGTACAAACTGAAAGCTCATTTATTCTACAAATGTTTGCTATACTTAGGGAAAATAGTTTTCCATAATTTCTTCATTTCCTTCTAGGGTCAAATTGGCTGTCTTTGAACATATCCTAGTAAAATAACTCCAGTAAATATCAGAGCTGGCAAGGATAAAAGAACTGTGCTTTGTCTGCATGGACAGAGTGGGGGACCTAACTTCTCAGCCTCATTCTTTGTAATATGCTAACCACAGTTTATTCAGGATTTGCTAGGCTATGCTGAAATAATAAAAATTAAACCCCAAATCTCAATAACTTAACACCACAAAAAGTTAATTCTCACTCACATGGCATGTCTAGCATGCTTTGCCACGGGATCCTGCTCTGTACAATCTAACGTTATAGATGTCTTCAGGACATTATAGAAACACAGAGGAATGGTATATAACCCAGCTTGGACGGGCATAGAGACTCCATGTAGGATGTGAAGCCACAGATAAGACATCAAGGATGAGGAAATGTTAGCTAGGGTTCGTTTAAATTTTCCTAAGCAAACTATGAAGGCAAAAAAAGTATGTGTGTACGGATAACTGACATTGCTTACCATAAAGTCAGAGATACAAAACGATAATGAAAAACACCAGAAAGTGATTAGTGTATGGTCTTATCTTATACATAATGGAGAGTCTATGAAGGAGTTTAAATCAGAGTGTAAAATGGTCAGGCTGTTGTTTGGCTACTATGTGAAGAGTAGATTTAGCTAGAAGGCTCTGGTGGCAAGAAGATTAATAAAATGAATTTTGTAATCTGTGCTGGAGATTATGAGCATGGAAACTGAAAAAGATGGAGAGGAAGGGAAAATCCAATAAATATTTGGAAGTGGAAGAGCACACTTAGTAATTGATAGAATGGTGGGTGATAAGGGAAAGGAAGTATGGATCTTTGGGTTTTTAGAGTAGGAAAATGGCCCTTATATATAGATTGTGACATAGAAATTGACCTTCCTTATGACCCAACAATCCCCCTATTGGGAATATATCTGGAGGAACTCAAGTCATTCTCCCAAAAAGATACCTGCACACTCATGTTTATTGCAACTCTATTCACAACAGCAAAAACATGGAACTAACCATGCTGCCCATCGAAACTGGATGTGGATACAAAAAAATGTGGTATGTATACACAATGTAATAATATGCTGCCATAAAGAAGAACAAACATATGGACTTCGCAGCAACTCAGATGGATTTAGAGTCTATCATACTCGGTGATCTATCACAGAAACAAAGAACAGGGTACCATATGTTCTCATTCATAAGCGGACCTTGAACAATTATCAGAATGCTATAAGAAAGGAATTGACAGTAATGGGAAACTGTCAGGGGAAGGGGGGTGGGATTGGCAGTCAAGGGAAACTGCCAGGGGAGGGAGTGGCACCCCTCATCCACAAGGTAAACTGCATAATGACTATTTGTATACCTAACCCTGAATTTTACCCCACATCTTTAAAACAAAAAATTAAATTAAAAGAATAATATAGAATGGAAAATATTGTGGGGGGTGTAATTAATTCAGATGTTTGTTCAATAAGTTTGAAATACCAATAAGACACAAATAAAATGAGAATGCAGTGTAGGCAGAGTTTGGCCAAAAAATTTGTAACTCAAGAAAAACGTCTAGTGTTAGCATATATTTGGGGAGATATCAGAATATGGGTGGCATAGCAATATTCAAATTGCTAAAAGATGACACTACTCTTTTAGCAATTTGCATACTGAGGAGATCAGCTGCCCAAGGGTAAAACTCCAGGGAATCCTTCCACATGAGCTGTGCACGGTGTAATAAAGTAGACAGTTAGTAAATTGAGAAGGAAACTTCACAGAGGTAGGAAAAAAAAAGAACAAACAGAGTTTTGATGGAGGAAGAACACTGAGGAATTAGAAAGTTTGAAGAAAATGGGTAATCCGGTGGTGTGGAATGTAGCAGAAAAATCCAGAAAAGTAAAGACAGATCTATATCTATTACATTCAATAGTGGTGTTATTGATCATCTTAGTTTGTATCATTTGCAGTGGATTTATTTATTGAATCACCAAATGTTTTCTAAGTAGCTACCATGCATCAGGCCCAGGGCTTAGTATTGGGAATGAGAATTAATAAATCTGATATTAGTTTTATTAGGTCCTTGTAGAACTTGGAGTCTAGTGGGGGACATGAACAATAAATGGTCACACACAAAATATATATAATTAAATTATTGATAAGTTATAATGACTAATATTTAGATATAAATTAGAAGTAAGTATAGCTTATTCTTCTGTCTGTGTAATAATAGGTTACTCTATAGGGTAGTACAGAGACTGAACTGCACTTCTAGGAGGAATTCAATAAGAGTGTTAAGGAAGCTTTTTTAGAATTTGAACAGGTTTATAGACTAAAGGGGCAATAATACACAGAAGTAAAGATATAGGAAAAAGAGATAATTACTGACATTTCAAGGTCTGAAAGAAGCCAAGGAGCTCAATGGTTTATATTAAAGGATTTGACTTTAGATAAGAGGACATCCACTTTGACAAGGAGGACATTTGACTGAAAAGGATAGTGCAAATTTGTCTGGTGGGGTTGATGTTCTTAATAAAGTAGAAATCAAATCTATTTGATAAGGATGAGTAAGAAAGTGTTTAAGTAGAGTTTGAAGACACATAAAATTGAGTATCTTTTAAGAACCAAGGGATCATGTTTTTAAGACCATGGATAACCTCCTTATAATTGGGTTGTGGACCAAGGGACTGAGTTCTGATTAATGAGAGGTGGGCATATATGATATAAAATACTGCCAGATTTGGCCTTTATGAGTATTGTACATGACTCTCTAGCCTTTGAAAAACACATGTTTCAAAGGTTGAATATCTTAGTCACTATGTGGAAAAGACTACAGTTTTTCAGTTTTGCTCAGTTAAGCTGTGATTTCAGTGAGAAATTAACTTTTTTCCGGTTTGAGACACTGAGATTTTTTGGTGTATTGCTATTGTTGTTTAATCTAGCTTATCCTTCTTGACTAATAAAATTACTATTAAAATATTGTATTAGAGGATCCAAGATGGCCACTGTGGAGTAGTAGACCAGCACCTCTCTCACCAAGCAAAGCAGAAAGTAGGAACCCAGCTGCCAAAAGACAGAGATACCCCCAAACACTTTTGGATGGGTGAAGCATCCTGCACCCAACAAAGGTCTCTTTGAATACATAGAGACCAGAAAGTGATGGCAGACATAGGAAACTGGATACCCCATCCTCAGTCATGTGCCCGGCTTGCACAGGAACTGAAGTTCTTCTTGGTGAATGAGAGTAGGTGAATGAGCCTAAGGTGCTTTAGGTTAGTTAACCCCTCACTGCCCTGTATGATGAGTCATCAACCCTAGTAAGGGCACAGCAGCAGGTAACCACAGCCCAAATTGAACAGGGAATAAAACTCATACCCCTGTGAGTGTGGTTTATGCCAGTGGAGTCCAGTGGCTGACTTCCAGGTAGGGAAATTTCATCTGCAGAGTGAGCCCTATTGTCACCTAGCACCAGTAGACAGTGGCCATCTTCTTAGCCAGATCAGAAAGAATCACCTTCAAGTCCTGCATGCCTACAGAGTGGATACTCCTATCCCCCATGTTGAAGAATACTTTCTTTTTATAAGAGCAGAAAGCAGACTTGAATAGGGAGGAACAACTTGAATGACCTGAAGGTTTTCTTGGTGGGAAGACTTCTGGCCTGCAAACTGCAGACTGCAATGAGGGCCACATCCTCCCACTGGCTCATTCAAAGTGTTAGGCAATCCTCAAAATCCTAAAGAGACAGCACCCATAAAAGCAACTATCAGATCAACAACGATAATCCCCCAGAATAATATACTCCAGATGACAGTCACAGACATCAGAGAATGGATGGTTAAAATGAAAAGAAGGAACCAAGAAAAACTAGAAACAAAACTCACTGAAGTTATACAGAAAGTAAAAGCAGAGTTGGTCAATTTCAGAAAAGGTCATTTTGAAAAAATGAAAATAAATAATTTCATCTTGGGGGAAAAAAACAAAACAGTAATAAGAATAGGTAGCAGGATCAACCAGGCAGAGGAAAGATTCTCAGAGCTTGAAATCAAAATATGGAATCAACCAAGAGTATTTTTTTAATGGGATAAAAGCTCAAAAGAGGAATCAAAGTCTCTGAGAGATGTGAGACTATGTCAAGAAGCCAAACCAATGTCTGATTTGTATTTCTGAAACAGCAAGGGGAACTGAGAACACCATGGAACAAGCCTTGCATATGGTCATCCAAGAAAGCTTCCCATAACTCACTAGAGAGGTCACCATTCAAGCACAAGAGATTCAGACTAACTCCACAATGTATCACATGAGGAGACCATCCCCAAGACACATAGTAATCTGCCTCTACAAAGTAAGCATGAAATAAAAAATCCTAAAGGCAGCAAGAGAGAAAGATTATACTATCTAATGGGAAAGACCCATTAGAATCACTGTAGACTTATCTGCTAAAACACTACAAGCCAGATGGGACAGGAGTCTCATTTTTAATGTTCTTAAACATAAGCAATTCCAGTCAAAAATTTCTACCCTGCCAAGTTTAGCTTCCTAAGCAATGGAGAATTAAAATCCTTCACAGAATCCAATCCTTAAGAGAATATGCTGCCTTCAGACCAGCCCTTCAGGAGACACCTAAGATGGTGTTGAAAACAGAAAAAAACTAATATAAGAATGGTCATACCCATCATAAAAATGCATGCAGTCACAGAGTTAACAGAGCATACAGAGCACTCACAAAATTGAAAATACACACACATGTATATATACAAAAGGAAGCAAAGCAACCACCTTTGAGCCCGATTACAGAGATAAACTCTCAAATTTTAAAATCAATTTGAATGTGAATGAACTAAATGCGCCACTGAGGAGATTAGCTGATTTTAAAAAGTATAATCCAATAGTCTTCTGCCTACAGGAAATTAATCTCACTGCAAAGGACATGCACAGGCTCAAAGTTGGGGACTGGAAAGTGGCCTTTCAGGCTAATGGAAAACAAAAGAGAGCAGGTGTAGTTATTCTGATATTAGACAAAGCAGATTTCAAACCACAAAAAGTTTTAAAAGACACTACATAATAATAAAAGGTTCACTCCATCAGTAAGAAATATCCATCTCAAACATATATGCACCCAACACAGAATGAAGTTTTGTAAAAAGACTACCATGTAAACTAAGACAGGACATTGACTATCACACAATCATTGCTGGAGACCTAAATACCTCATTTATCATTTTCAGTAGATCAAAAAACCAACAAGGAGATCTAGAACCTTAGCTCAATCAAATGGATTTAACAGTCATCTATAGATCAGTAAATCCAACATCTACAGAGTATACATTTTACTCATTGGCACATGAAACAAATTCCAAGATTGATCAAATTCTTGAACACAAATCAAGAATGAACAAATTTCAAAAGGTCAAAATAATACCATCAATTTTCTCAGATCACAGTGCAATTAACAATAATACCACCAACAAGATCTTCCCCAAACACACAAAGACATGGACACTAAACAACATGCTGCTGAATGACTTCTGGGTCAACATGAAAATCAAGACAGAAATAAAAAGATTTCTGGAAACAAATGAAAGCAGAGACACATCTGATCACACCTCTGGGATGTCATGAAAGTAGTGATAAGAAGAAAATTTTTAGCACTGTCTTGTATGCATCAAGAAAAGAGAAAGATGACAAGTAAACAGCCTAACATCACACCTAAAGGAGACTGAAAGACAGTATCATGCAAATCTTAACTTCAGCAGAAGAAACCAAGTCACCAAGATATGATTACAATTGCAGGATACAAAAGACAAAAATATCATAGAAAGAATCAAAGAGACATAAAGCTGGTTCTTTGAAAGGATAAATAAGATTGACAGTCTCCTGGGTAAATAGACTAAAAGAGAGAGTAAGTCCAAATAAACATGATTATAAATGCAAAAGTCAAAGTCGTGACTAACCCTGAAGAAATTCAAAGGATCATCAGCGATTATTATGAACATCTGTATGCAAATAAACTAGAAAACCTAAAGGAAATGGAGGACTTTTTGACATCACACAAACTTCCAAGTTTGAAACAAGAAGAAATTAAAACTCTAAACAGACCAATAACAGTCCAGGAAATTGACTCAGTCATAAGACATTTTCCTGCCAAAAAACAAAAACAAAAAACCCTAACCAGATGACTCCCCGGCTGAATTCCATAAGAAATACAAGGAACAGTTGTTGCCAACTTGCTTGATTCCAGGCAATCAAAAATGATGAAATTCTCCCCAACACATTTTATGAAACTAACATCATACTGATATCTAAACCTGGCAAAGACCCAACAAGGAAAGAGAATTACAGACCAATCTCCTTGATGAATGTAGATGCAAAAATTCTCAACAAGATTCTAGCAAATGTGATCCAACCACACATCCCAAGGATCATCTTCTATAAGCAGCCGGGCTTCATTCCTGGGATTTGGGGCTGGTTCTAACATTCACAAGATCATAAATGTAATTCAATTCATGAACAGGTATAAAAGCAAGAGCTACATGATTATATCATTAGACTTATTAAAAAAAAAAAGAATTCAGCATCCTTTCTTGATAAAACCCTTGAGCACCTAAGCATGGAAGGAATATTCCTCAAAACTGTAAGAACCAACTATGATAAATCCACAGCCAACATTTTGTTTAATGGGCAGAAGCTGGACGCATTCTTCCCTAAGAACAGGAACAAGACAAGAATGTCCCATCTCCCCACTCCTGTTCAACATAGTGGTGGAAGTCCTAGACAGAACAATCAGGCAAGAGAAGGAAATCAGGGGTATACAAATAGGAAAAGAGGAAGTTAAGTTATCCCTCTTTGTGGACAATATGATTCTATATCTTGAACATCCTAGGGAGTCTGTCAAAAGCCTCCTCACACTGATAAATGACATTAGTAAATTCTCAGGTTATAAAATCAATGTGCAAAACATGGTTGCATTTCTATACACCAGCAACAAGTAGGCAGACAACAAAATTAAAAAACACAATTGCATTCACAATAACCACACACACAAAAATGAAATACCTTGGCATTCACCAAACTAGAGAATTAAAATTTTTACAGTGAGAACTACAAAACACTGCTCAAATAAATCAAGGATTACCCAAGTCAATTAAAAAATATTTCATGTGCATGGATTGGAAGAATCAATATTGTCCAGATGTTCATCCAGCCCAAGAGAGTCTACAGTTTCAATGCAATATTCATCAAATTACTAATGTTATTTTTCTCAGACCTGTAAACAAATATACAGAAATTCATATGGAAACAAAAAGATCATGAATAGCCAAATAATCCTTAGTAGAAGGGAACAAACTGAGAGGTATCATACTTTCATACTTTAAACTTTATTACAAGGCTACAGTAACCAAAACTTTCTGGTACTAGTACAGGAATAGGCACATAGACGAATGGAACGGTCAGCGATTCCAGAAGCAAAAACATAGCTCTTAGCCAACTCATCTTTGACAAAATCACCAGTAACAATCACTGGGGAAAGAAAACCATGTTTAGCAAATGATACTGGAAGAACTGGCTGACCACATGCAGAAGAAAGAAACTGGACCCATACCTATCACCATATGCAGAAATCAACTAAGATGGGTCAAAGACCTAATCATAAATCCTCAAACTATAATAATCCTAGAAGACAATATAGAAATCATTCTTATGTACATCAAGGTCGGCAAAAAATTCATGACCAAGTTCCTGAAAGCGCATGACATAAAAGCTAAGATAGACAAGTGGGACTTCATCTAACTGAAAAGTTTTTGCACAGCAAAAGAAACCATCAAGAGAGAGCGAAGAAACAACACACAGAATGGGAAAAATATTTGCAAATTATGCATCTGACAAAGGCCTAATATCTGGGATCTACAAAAAAAACTCAGAAGAAGTGAAAGAAAAAGCCAAACAAACAAAACCAACCAACCAAACAAACAACCCTATTGAAAAATGACCAAGGGACATGAACAGACACTTCTCAAAAATGATATACAAGCAACCAACAGACACATGAAAAAAATGCATAGCCTCACTAATCATCAAAGAACTGCAAATAAAAACTACAATGAGATACCACCTAACTCCAATTAGAATGACTATCAGTAATAAGTCAAAAAATAATAGGTCCTGGTGCAGTTGTGGAGAAAAGGGAATGCTTCTACACTGTTGGTAAGAATGTAAGTTAGTTCAATCTCTATGGAAAGCAGTGTGCCAATTTCTAAAAGAACTAAACATTGATTTTCATGCAATCCAGTAATCCCTTTCCTGGGAATATACCTCAAGGATCATAAATGGCTCTACCAAAAAGACAACTGATCATACATGTATATTACTACACTATTCACAACAGCAAAAACATGAAACCAGCCTGCTGCCCATTGAAAGTCGACTGGATAAAGAAAATGTGGTAATATTCATGATGGAGCATTATGCAACCATAAAGAAGAACAAAATAATGACCTTTGCAGCAACTTGGATGCAGTTGGAGACCATCATAATAAGTAAACTATCACAGAAACAAAGAATTGAACACCACATGTTCTCACTCATCAGTGGTCCCTGAACACGAATCATATTAGCAAAAGGAAGGGATCTGCGGGCCCTGCTAGGGGAGGGAGGGTGGGGAGCACATGACAACACAAAGGGTATCTGAGGGAGTGAGGGCCAGTTAGAAGACCAAACCTCATCTGCACGCAGCTTACTTATGTAGTAAATCCTCACTTGTACCCACATCTCTATAATATAGCACAATTTAATAATAAAATATTATATTAATTTATTTACATATTCATACAAGTGATTTGGGGTTTTTTTGCTTCATAGTTGTTTCTTTTTTTTAATGAGGCACACATTTAACAAGATACGATTGTGGTAATAACTTGGATGTCTTGGCTTATTTCTTTTGGAAAAATGTATAAAGTTTTGAAGGTTAAGACACCAGCAGACAAAGACAGCACTTCTTGAGAGCATAATTTGCCCTATTGATAAGATCCTACACTCACAACATGGGCCTATTTCCCAACCTATTTCTTTGCTTTCAAGATCAAATTGCTCCTGTCTGCTGTTCCTCAAAACATAGGTCTCTTCAAAGAGGCAGGTATTGACTGACAAAGACAAAAAGAGAAAATACCTTTTTTGTAATACCTCAAAACACAGGTCTCTTCAAAGAGGCAGGTATTGACTGACAAAGACAAAAAGAGAAAATACCTTTTTTGTAATAAATAAGTATACCTTCCAATTATCTCTGACAGACTAGACATATATGTCTTTTCAGATTTCAACCATCCAATATTATACAGCTTAGAAGCCATCTACTTTAGCCCCCTTTGTTTTCTTTATATACAAATTCTTTCTCTGCCCTCAAAATTCTCCGCCTTCCCTTTTACCACAGCTGAAGTTTTCCCACTTGTCTCAGGGTATATAAAAGCACACTTCCAGCCACGTAACAACAAAAATTTTTAGTCAGATTAATGAGTGCTTGAAATCAATTTCTAATAAATGTTTCCTCTGTGATTTTGAAGACATTCCTAAAAATAAGAGCTTATACTCTTCATAACTTTGTATAATTACTGAACCTCAAGTCCTTCATTTCCTCATCCATAGAATGGGAGTATTCCCATTCCCAGCCCCAATGGGAATGGAAATTATATCAAATATTTGTAACATACAGTTAAGTATTTATAACAGACTAAGTATGTGCTATATTTTGGCACAAGGTCTTAAACATGTTACATATGTTACAATTAACAAAAAAGTTAGCCATCATATATGAATACATATGTGCTGGGCAATTTGTTACAGATTGTCTCTAATCCTTAAAATATTGCTGTCAAATAGAACTTTTGGTCATCATGGAAATCTTCTATATCTGTTCTGGCCAACATAATGGCCACCAATCACATGTGACTGCTGAGAACTTCAAATGTGGCTATCCCAACTGTGGAACTGATGTTTAATGCTATTTAATCTCAGCTATTTACATTTTAATAGTCACATGTGGTTAGTGGCTATCATATTGCCAAGTATAGCCTTAGAACACCATCAAAGCAGATTTCTTCTTTTCATAGAGTAGAAAATAGTGTCAGAAATGTCAGTTAGCTTGTTTACTTTGATTCATCTAGCAAATAAATGCACTAGGATTTACCTCATTCCCTGACCGTGCTCTTTTCTCTTTTCCCTGTTGCTTCTGAGAACCTTACCATTTATGAATATCTCAGTTCCCCCCACACACTATACTTTTGCATGTATTTAAAGTAGCTTACTTGATGCTATAATCCTTGACTTGAAGAAGTGACTTGTGAAATTGCTTATTTCAACCCTTTTTTCTAGCTCATGAATATCCTGTGTATTTCCCCCTAGGTGATCTTCCAGCTTCCCACCAACTACTGCCAGTGACTGGTGTCTCATCACCTTACAACATCACCTGGGTTGCTATTATCAAGCACTTCTTTGCCAGGTATTAGAATACCACCTGAGCCCATGTGTCACAAGGTAAATGGCTGAGATCAGATAAAGCTGCTGAAACAGCACATTTGGAGCTCATCAAACTGACTGTCAAACAATCATGTATATACAAACCTGTCCTAAATTGCAGGGAGAAAGACAATGGGAATGGAGTGATGAGCAGTATTAAGGCTCAGATCCACTGAAAAGCCAATCCAAGAAATTTATGATGATGGTATATGCTGATATGAGGATATTTTGTCAGAGAATAATTCACTTTTTCATATGAATGTGTCTCTGTCATGACTAATATATTTGGCAAAGAACAGAGTCACTGGATTATTTGACTAGAAAGTAAAGGAGTGAGCAGAGAGGGAAGTTAAGGATGGGAGAAGGTACAATGAATCAAATATGAGGACAAGCACATTCTCCTTTACAAATAAAAGTACTGTTTTTATCTAAATTTCAAGGGTATAGCTTCCATCATGGGTCTGCAAAAGCGCTCCTGGGGCACACAATGACTCATTGAAAGAGTTCAGGAACTGGAGTCAGAAAATTTTGCTCTACTTGGCACCTCAAGGATTCATAACAACAAGTTCAGACTTTTTTGACTCCTCTCAAATTTGGACCGTTGTCATCTTATTCCATCACACTAGCAGATACTATTTCTTCTCCACCAAAGATAAATTGGAAGCTCTTGAAGCTAATAGAAATTCTTCAAATATCGGTCACTAAAATCACAAATTCACTCTCCCAGCCTTTTTGCCTTTCCTCTTTAAAATGACAAGGCTTACCTCTGTCTTCATAAGGCTAATCCTTCCTGCCTTCTCAGAAAGCTCACTGCGTGAATTTGACACCCTACCCCCTGTGTCTTCAACATCTTTTCCTTTATAGACATATTCCACCAGACATAGGACCTGCTCAAATCTCTCCCTTTTGAAACACACACATACGCCAAAATAGTCTCTCAATCATCCATCTCCCCTCAGTTATTACTCTTCCACTTCTTACCTTCAACAGTAATCCTTGCAAATATATCTCCCAAATTTGCAGTCCCTATGTCCTCATTTTACACTTATTCTTCAACTCAATGCAATTTAGATTGTACTGCAACTGTTCTACTGGAATTTTTCTCACTGAAGTCACCAAACTCCACTGCATTTTTTTCTTTTTTTTTTTTTTTTTTTTTTTTACAAGTGAGGATTTACTACATAATTTGGCTGCATGCAGGTGGTGTTTGGGATTCTATGTGGCCCTCAATTCCCCTGGAAGTGGGTCAGGTACCCTTTGTGTTGTGGTGTGCCCACCATCCTCCTCCCATCTTCCCTCCTCTAGCAGTGCCCAGTGACTGCCAATCCCACCCTTGTGTTCATGTGTAGTGTTGCGGGCCCATTTGAGTGAGAACATGTGAAATTCAGTTATTTATCTCTGTGATTGTTCACGTAGCGTGAAGGTCTCCAACTGCATCCAATTTGCTGCAAAGACCATGATTATGTTCTTCTTTATGGCTGAGTAATATTCCATCATGCATATGTTCTACATTTTTGTTATCCAGACCACTTTCAATGGGTAACAGAATTAGTTCCATGTTTTGCTGTTGTGAATAGTGTGTAGGTGTCTTTTTGATAGAGCAATTTATGTTCCTCTGGGTACATTCCCAAGAGAGGAATTGCAGGATCCTGTGGAAGATCAATTTTTAGTTCTTTTAGAAATTGCAACACTGCTTTCCATAGAAGTTGAACTAGCTTACATTCCTACCAACAATGTAGAAGCATTCCTTTTTCTCTGTGACTGTGCCATCACCTGTTGTTTTTTGACTTAATGATAGCTGTCATAACTGGAGTTAGGTGGTATCACATTGCAGTTTTGACTTGCATTTCTCTAATGACTAGTGAGGCTGTGCATTTTTTCATGTGTCTGTTGGCTGTTTGCATGTCATCTTTCTGAAGAGTCTTCTCATGTCCTTTGCCCACTTACTAATGGGGTTGTTTGTTTGTTGCTGTTTTTCCTTTCACTTTGTTTGAGTTCCTTGTATATTCTGGATGGTAGAGCCTTGTCAGACACATAATTTGCAATCTTTTTTTCCATTCTGTGGGTTGTCTCTTTACCCTCTTGTTTATTTCTTTTGCTGTGCAATAGTTTTCTTTTCTTTCTTTCTTTTTTTTTTTTTTTTGAGTTGGCGTGTCACTCGGTCGCCCAGACTGGAGTGCAGTGACCACTCCCGGCCACCGCAGCCTCGACCTGCTGGGCTCCGGCGGTCCTTCCGCCTCAGCCTTCCGAGTAGCCGGAATTACAGGCGCACACTACCATGCCCGGCTGATTTTTTTATTTATTGTAGAGATGAGGTCTCGCTGCCCAGGTGGATCTCGAACCTGCAGGCTCAGGCAATCCACTCACCTCAGCCTCCCAAAGGCGTGGGATTACAGGCTGAGCCACCGAGCCCGGCTCAATAGCTTTTCAGTTGGATAAAGTTTCACCTGGTTGTCTTAAATTTTGTAACATTCACTTTTGGGTACTTTGTCATGAATTCATTGCCTATTCCAATGTCCATAAGGGTGTTTTCTTCTAGGATTCTTATAGTTTGAAGTTTTACACTTAGGTCCCTGATCCATTTTGAGTTGATTTTTGTAATGGTGATAGGTAGGGGTCCAATTTAATTCTTCTGCATGTGGTTAGCAAGTTTTCCCAGCCCTGGCCCATTTGCCCCTTTAAAAAGGGGCATTTGTAGTCCTTTTTCTGAATAAACTCTCAATATTTAATACTTTCTCCTCCTGAAAGCACTCCCCTCCTTTCTGTTCTGTGCCTTCGCAAACTTTTACTTTTACTTTTCTGACTGTCTCTTCTTGGTCTCCTCTGTGTTCCTACTCATCTAGCTATACCTCATGTCAGGATACGGGAAGGTCTTTGTTCAATCCGCACTGTTGTTGTTGCATGGAACTCTATTCTACATGACTTTTTTCTTCATTTTACTCTTTTACTCTATACATTGTATTCGTAAAGATTCAGTCACTCTTTTGAGTTTTCTATGTCAACATATTTTACATATCTAGAGCCAATGCAATCCCTACTAAGTTCCAAGTTCATAAATCAACTTGGTAGTGGACATCTTCTTTCAAAGTTTAATGTCTAAAATTAAACCCATTATCTTTTGAGCTATTAAAAAAAGCCTCACTTTCCACTCTGATACCCAAGTCTGAAATTTGGATTCATCTTGGTCTTTACTTTCTTTCTTATATTTACACTTAATCAGTAACCACATTTTAAAATTTTATTTCTTAAGTGTGCCATAAATTTTCTTATTTTCTTCACTGGTAGAAAACTAATCTTGTCAACTATTATCATGCATCATCAGTATGACTGCAACAATTTACCAAATTTTCTTTCTTTTATTCACTCTTGCTCTCTTCCCATTCATTCTCCACATCGTTCTGAGGAAAACTTTTTAAAAGTAATACTGAGCATGTCACGTCTCTTCATAAAACCTTTTGTTGGTTTCCCATTGCCTTTATTGTACAATTCAGTCTTGTTGACTAGTCTTAAATGCCATTCTAAAATCTATCCTCCCTTTTCAATGGAGGTTTAATCACCTGTTTTCTCCCTGTGTATACTCTAAGCTCTAGGCATCCAAACATCTTCAAGACCCTCTATTATCGACTAACTCTAGTTTCCTAAGCTCTGGTTTCTTAACACAAAAGATATTTGTTTTGAAATATCACAGGGCTCTGGAATGATAGGTCCCTACTTGTGGAGGTGGCATCTAAATTTACATCATTTTCTTTACTCGACTGAATAAATAGCTGATGAAGTTGGGCATCCATTCCCTGAAATCAAAAACACAAAAAAGAGTCTGGTTCATGGGCAGTAAAGTGACATGGGGAAATCTTTGACCCTGGCAAAGCGGTCAGTTTCTCAGAGGCAATTCTGTGGCACTAGCAGAATGGGAAGGCTCTCATTCAAAATGGCACTCGATTACTTACACTCTTGGCAATCTAAATATGAAAACTTTAAACATTGTCTACGAACGATAAAGTGATGATGCTAGCTCTTAGCTGGGATAGGATAGCTGGGATAGGATAGAGATAAGAATCTGACTTTGGCTGCAGATATCACCACTGGTGATATTGGTTGACATAGGGAAAAGAGAATTAAGATAACCAAAAGAGAGAAGGAACTAGGAAAACAATACATCTCTGGCTCTTATCTGCTACTGAGCTACTACTGCCCCAGCTCTTCTTCATCATCTCCATGATAATCGAGGCTGTGAGAATATGGATAGCATTCGGTCTTTTTCACCCTACCAGACAGTTTCTATTAAGCAACGGTCTTAATGAGTTACTTCTTCCCCGTGTGATTATCTCCCATAACTTATCTGGGAAGGGATAATGGAAGAGCTCACAAAACAGGCTACGTATGACACATTTAAAGTAAGGTTGTGTAGACTGGTGTTATAGAAAAGAAAGACTACATATTCTGTAATCTTTGCCTTCTGGGAGTATGCATTCTCTTTAAAGAGACATAACTAACAAGCAGGATAGAACTGAAGAAAAATGTGTTAGAGGTTCCTCTCTTGAGTTCAAGTAAATTTTGATTTAAGAATGTCTGTATGCTGTGGACAGAAAGTTTGTGTACCCTTGCTCCATCACAGATATATATATTGAGGCCTAACCCCCTATATGATGGTATTTGTAAGTGAGAATTGTAGAGGCAATTAGCTCATGACAGCAGAACCCTCAGAAATGGGAAGTATCCTTATAAGAAGAAACAGGAGAGAGATTAACTCTCTTTTGGTCATGTGAGAACGCAGTGAGAAGGCAGCTGTCTATAGGCCAGGAGACAGTCCTTGGCAGATGACACAGAATCTGTTGGTGCCTTAATCTTAGGCTTCCTAGGCTCTGCATCTATGAGAAATAACTGTTTGTTAAGTCACCCAGTATATGGTATTTTTGTTATAACATCCTAAATTGACTATGACAATCAGCATGCCAGGATAATTGGGGGATAGACACTTTGGAGGTATTTATAGTTGGAGGAAGAGGCTTGAGTAGGTACCCAAAGACAAGAAAGAGATAATACGACAATGGTAGATGATTTTGCCTTGCTCCAACCCCATAAACTCATCCCTGAGGTCTCTGGAAAGGCAATATGGCATAACAGGAGCTCTGCAGTCTTCTTGCCTGAATATCAAACTGAACCCTGTTATTTGTTGGTTGTGGGATTCAGATAAGTAGCTTACTCCCTCTGAATTCTGTTCTTTATCCCTTAAGTCGGCATACTGCACAACAGAGTGTGGTGAAGCTGAAACAAAATCTTCCATGTTTAGAATGCAGCACAGAGGAAAAGTGTATGCACATGATATAGATATTATCAATTAGCACTAGGAATAATGGAGAGAGAAGCTTCAGGCACAAACTGAGAAAGCAATTCTCAAGAGAGTCCCTCAGAGACAGAGGCATGGGTGGTTACTGCTTTGGTACTAAAGTGTGACATTGTGTGGGATGGGAATCTTCAGCTGTTGCTCCTAGAAATGCAGCTCGACTTTACCAGGGGAGACATCATTAGAAATACCAGTAGACATGTCTGCCCTGGGGTTGACTTTGACGTTCTCTCAGGGAGTACTGTACACATGGGCAGTGATACGTATTTGTGGTGAACAAATGACATTGACAGGGGAACAGAGAGATGAGTATGGATTAAAGTGGACACTCTCAACTCCCTGTTGGATTTGGGGGTTGTTAAAGATCCTAGGTAAGCCACTGGAGTGATGATCAAAGGAGATTTAGTTATTATTAAGGTGACTCAGTTTATTCCCATAAGTGAGGTGTGCTTTCCAAAACAGGACACGCATGTGTCATACTGTCCTGTCCAGCAGCATCCACAGTGTCTCCAGAGAATTCTCAAGCAGAAGTCTGATCTCTCCCTTGCATCAGAACCTTTGTAATCTGTCACACAAGCTCTTCTCAATCTGACCCTAACTCCCTCTTTACAGTTTTAGATTCTGAAACTTCCCCTATACAATTTATGACCTAGCTACATACATACCACACGCAATTCTTGGGAAAAGTTTTGCTTTCTTGTATCCTTCTCTGATGCCTCTGCAGGTGCTCTTTTCTTTTCTTTCTTTCCTTTTTTTTTTTTTTTGAATACCCAATCTCTCTCCATGTTGTGGGCTTCAGCAACAAAAAGACTCAGTGAAATTCCATTCTTTCTACCAACTCCCTCGACCCTCACTCTAACACAGCAGTTGAATTAGGAGCTTTCATCCATTACTGGCAAACTGCATAATTCTTAGGACTTATCTCCTCCTGACCAAAGTACTTACATGCTTATACTCTCAGACTCAGGAACTTCTCATCTGCCATTTCCTCGACTTGAATGATACTGCTTCAGATGCTCTGCGTGGTTGTTCTCCTCCCACTATTCAGGTAGCAGGTCATAAAAGATCAAAAAGTGGTATTTTATGGTTGAAAATAAAGCAGACCAGACTCGCTCCTAATTATCCCCATCACTCTTTGCCACTCTCTCTAATATTGCCTCATTTTACTTGTGAACAGGATGGTAATACCATATTGTTTACTTAGTTATCAGTTTATCGTCTCCCCCAGTAGAAAGAAAATGCCTTGAGGGCAGCAATTGTCAGGTTTATTTGTTGCTACATCTCCACACCTTGACAATGCCTAATGCATAGTAATATCTCAATAAACATCTATTGCCTGATTTTTGTCCTTATTAAATAGTGAGCTACTTTAGACAGAAGCTGAATCTTCACACACTCAGTGCCTAGCATAAGACCTGTCACGTTATGTACTCAAATATATCTTTACAAAATGCATGACATTTGAACTAGCCAATGAGGGGCTGAGTGTGCAATGGGAGGTCAGAAATGCAAGCAGTTTCACAGAGTATAATTATTGGGAAGAGTGTCCACAGAAACTGGCAAGAAGACAGCGACGAATCGATTACGTTACCAAAAAAAAGAAAATCCGGTGCTTTGCACATAGTACTAGTTCAACATATGTCCATAACATTGACTTGACAAAATACGTTTTATTCTTTGACACTAATTCACTTAAAAAAAAATACCACTTGAAACCTGCCATGGAATCACCTGCTGCTTCATTCAAGTGTGTGTGTGCTGGGGGCGGGGGGGGGGGGGTTAGTTTATAAAAATGGGTTGAATATAAAAATGCAACTGAAAACTACATAAAGAGGCTGCACTCATTCATCCCCTAACCGAGGGAGCAGTTAACAGACACCTTCTGTAATCAGACTAGTTATAGGGTACAAAGATCCCACAGGAGCCCTACACACCTATATCCTCCTTTTCTTCTGCCGTCTCCTATCCCCTAGTCTCCCCCTAA
>NW_007231754.1:0-32521 GCF_000164805.1 Carlito syrichta | reverse complement strand
GGGTTAGTTTCTCTGTGACAGGTGCCTAACAACATGCTAATAGCCAAATCCATTTCAAGGCACAATGTTGACGTTCAGGAAGGTTTTCCTTTTCTTCCTCACCCCACCCCCACTTCATAAAACGAATGCCACTCTCCTGAGAGCATCACAATGGCAGTCCATAAATGAACCCTCTTCCTTTGAGAGAGACTAACTGTAGGGGAAAAGATAATTACTTAGTTCCTTTATCTCCAAATTATTTGTAATAAAATCTGAAATCACACCACAAGGTCTTTCATGAGGATGTCATAAATTAAGATGCATTGGCGTATCTGGTGCATCTGTTCCATTCTCTGGCTCTTTGTCTTCTGCAAAGAGCACACCAACCTCAATACCCAGCAGACAGCATTTACGCAAATGATGTCGTGGTCTATAGCATTAATATTCAGTGATTGTCTGTCATAGACACCTTACTGTACATCTGTTATGCAAATGTATGTTAATTCCGACTCCCTGACAGCTGCCTAGCTTCCCTCCCTAAAATGATCTTTTCCATTTTGAAGTTTGCAATCTGTTCCCCAAAATGTTAATCCAACAATTAGCTGAAATTGCTAAACAAAAATTGTACATGTTCTGTCTAAAATAGAAGGTAGCATTTAAAAATAGATGGTGAACCTTTTTCCCACATCATTTATTTTATATGTGCCTCCACACAATGTAAACATTGATCTCTGCACAGCTTGGCTTGGGGTAAGTGGCAGTTTTTCCCACCCCAGTCCTTGGAGTTTGACAAGAGAGGAGGTATCACAATTTCTGTCATTCCAGGGATTTTGTCTTTAAAGATGCTTTTAGTATTTCTCTCCATGTCTGAAACATCTCTGTTCCCCTCCCACCCTTAATAATTTTTTAAAGCACCCAGATTTTTTCATTGTTCTAAATAATCTTTATTCTCTGTGCATATTTACACAAACAAATCACAGAGGTGTCTCTTCTGATAAATTAGATTCTTAAATGACTTATTCTTTAAACAAATAATAAGGAAATATGATAATTACTTGAATTGTGTTAAATTCTTCCTTTAAATAAGACATAAAGCCCACAGTGGATAATTGTTTTTTTTTTCCTCAAAAGATACCTGTTTAATTAATTTTTTTTAAGATGTGGGGTACAAGTCAGGATTGGGTGCATAAGCAACCCAGGTACAGGTGAAGTTTGGGCCTCCCATTATCCCTCACTTCACCTGGATTAGGGTCAGACACGCTTTTTGATTTTATGTGAAACAGTTAGATTTTAATAAATGACAACACAGAATCATAAAGTGATGAATAATCGGAGACAGAGATCTCAAGGAACATACCAAGACACCCAGAAAACAGTAGACATTTTCATGCTTGATGGATGCTAAGTAAAAGATGCTTTCATCTTTACTACCTCTAGAAATTTTGAGGAATAGACAGAGAGCTTTGAAATATCAATGGAACTATCCATTAAGGCCTTGGAAAGGATTATACTGCTTGGGAAGATAACAAAAGGCACATTGACATTAAACATTTAGAGAAAACCTACCAAGATTCAATAAGCACTTATAGTGGACCTGCTGTATGCCAGTCACCATGTTAGCCACATGTGTTGACTCTTAACAACATTCTTGGGAGTTGAGTGCCATTATGCAGCCCATTTCAGTAATGAGGATCTAAGTGAGAAGTGACTTATGCAAACTCACACAAATCCTCCACCCTTTACCCAGTGCTCTCCTCCAGTCATCTATGTGGAGAAAAAGCACAGATGAATGGAGAACTATAGAATGTGTGGAGTAAAGTTAGTGGCTTCTGTTTTAACAGGGCCATTTCTTATTCTGTTCTAAGTGAATACATAATGCTTGACTTTCTGGAAAACCCAAAACCTAAGGAAATAGACTTGGATCTGGTCTTCACTCCAGAACTCAGTCTCTTCAAGGATATTTATTGGCAAGGGTCCTCTCTCATAAGAGTCCACTTCTCAAATGATGGTGTTGATGATTTCCAAGGTTTTATGCTAGTCTAACACTTTTCTATGAAATGTATTTCTGCATTAGTAATGAGACAATGCATATCTGTTAAAGGCGTCTTGAATATATGGCAATAATTTTCACTAATAAAGCCGTCTTGAATATATGGCAATAATATCACTAATTTTCAATGACTTAGTCAATAAGCTGGTAAAAACATTCATTAGTTCTCACAGAAATTTTAAAAATTATTTTAATAGTTGCCAAATTTTTAAAAAAAATTTTAAGTGCATGTGTGTGTGTGTGTGTATGTGTATATATATATACTCAATTCCAATAAATTTGATCTTAGATTCTATAACTAGTTATTCTACATTCTCACTTAAATGCTATCATTTGAGTAATTTAGGGTAGCAAAATCTATTAAATTATTCTGAAGGACCAAATGCATCATGGTATCACTTCATTTAGACAACAGGGCTGAGTGCAGTGGCCTACGCCAGTAATTTCAGCACCCTGAGAGGTTGAGGCGGGAGGATCACTTGAGCCCAGGAGTTTAAGACTAGCCCGAGTAGTATAGCAAGACCATCTCTAAAAAAATAAAATGTGACTGGGCGCCATGGCTCAAGCCTGTAATCCCAGCACTTTGGGAGGCTGAGGTGAAGGGATTGCCTGAGCCCACAGATTTGAGAACAGCCAGGGCAACTTGGTGAGACCTCATCTCTACAATCAATCAAAAAAAAAAAATAGCTGGGCATGGTAACACGCACCTGTAGTTCTGGCTACTTGGAAGGCTGAGGTGGAAGGTTCGCCTGAGGCCATCAGGTTGATGCTGGGGTGGTCGTGAGCGTGCCACTGCACTCTCTCCTGGGCAACGGAGTGAGACCCCAACTCAATAAATAAATAAAATAAAGTAAAGTAAAATAGAATTAAAAACTTTGCCCAGCAAGGTGGCACACATATCTGTAATTCTAGCTACTCAGGAAGCTAAGGCAGGAGTATTGCAAGAGCCCAGGAGTTTGAAGCTGCAATAAACTATGATTGTGCTACTGGACTACAACCTGGGCGACAGAGTGAGAGTCTATCTCTAAAAAAATAATAATAAAATAAAATAAATAAGTAGAAGTCAGAGGTTTTCTAAAGCCAATGTTTGCACAGTACACACTTCAAGTTACTATCTATTTAGGGTCTAGTAATATGCATGTGTGTGTGCGTGTGTATGGAAACAGAGGGACAATGAAATTAAATATTTTGTCTAGGCTAACATAGCTAATACATGGAATAGCTGAGATTTTAACCTGGACTATTCGAATATCTTTCTACATTTTTATATCACTGTCCCATATATATTATCTTCTCAGGCATTTTGTTTCAGAAAAGAAAAAGTACAGTAAATTTTTTAAAACATCCTACAAATTTTAGGTAGTATAATATAGTTTCTGATATATGCTGTCATCACTGTTCTTTATCAGGCTCTCAAGCCACAATACATCTTCGCGAATAGTCTCAGAGTAGTTATCAGACAACCAAGGACAAGCCCCATGTCCCAGAGCCCAGTGAAATTATTCACATGTTCCAATCTCAAGACTGCTTGTCTTGCCTTACCTTTTCCTTCTTGCAGAAACCACAATACAAGTGGAAACCCACAGCTTTTCTCCCCTCCTCTGTCTTGTCACTGACCTTGGTGCTTCCCTATGTGGATCTGCATGGCCTGCTGTGTTCTCTCCTGAACATGACTCCTTCTTCTGAGTGTAACAAGACTTTGAGACTCTTTCTGATTTATTTCTCTTGGTCTATGTCTGGTCTTACCATACCCCAACTGGGGTAACGTGGTTAAAACAGGTGGTAGGGAGTTTACAATGGCGCCTCACCCAACTTTACTCACAGCAACTCAGTCAGAGGCTCTGAAAGACTGTCACATCTAGCCTCATGGCCAGTGGCGAACATCCCTCCAAGCCTTAGTTTGATTATCTATAAAAAAAGATAGAGATGACAGTGATACTTGCATCAAAAGAATTCGTGAGGGTTTCCAATGAAAAAACACATGTCATAAAAGTAAAAACTATGCTTGTTGCATATTTGGTGCTCAGGCAGCATGTCTAAAAAATGAAGAGCGCATACACTGTCTCAAAATATATGTACGTGTGTATATAAATATATACGCGTTTGTGTGTGCATATATATATGTAATTCTGTTTTATATCTTACAAAGCGCTCTCCTGGTATTGTCTTATTTGATTCCCTAAACTCAATTCTGAAGCAAGAACTGATCCACTGAAGTCCATTTTACTGATAGGAAAACCGAGGCATAACAAAATTAGTTGCATTGTCTGAGATTGCTTGAACAAAAACAAGACAAAAAAAATTCACTTTGTAGCCGGGCTCGATGGCTTAGCCTGTAATCCCGCGCCTTTGGGAGGCTGAGGTGAGTGGATTGCCTGAGCCCGCGGGTTCGAGACCTGCTTGGGCAGCGAGACCTCATCTCTACAATAAATCAAAAAATCAGCCGGGCATGGTAGCGTGTGCCTGTAATTCCGGCTACTTGGAAGGCTGAGGCGGAAGGATCGTCGGAGCCCAGCAGGTCGAAGCTGCGGTGGCCGGGAGCGGCCACTGCACTCTAGTCTGGGCGACAGAATGAGACTCCAACTCAAAAAAAAAAAAAATTCACTTTGTACAAAGTTTAGTGATCATTAATTTAAGCCAGGTTGTATGTTTGGTGGAAGTGAGTAGCACTGGCTAGTAGGTATACACTGCAAGGGTTAAGAAAATATCATTAAAGTCACAGTTTTGATAACTATAAAAAATTAAGGTCTTGAGGGACAGAGGGCTCAACAGAAGCCCAAACACCACCTGAACACAACTTATTTTTGTATTACATCTCATAAGTACCCCATGACTCAAATAAAATAAAATAAAAAATAATGTTTCCTACCTTACCCTTTGTGACGATTAATAACACCAAAATGATTATATTAACTATGGATACCTTTTTGGTATGTTTTGTAGAGAAACCATTTTTAAAAGTATATATTGATTTTTCACTCTGAGGAGTTTTGAATAGATTTTTGGTGCCTTATTACTTGTTTCTATTCTCCTGTAGTTTTCTGACTAATCATGAATAATCAAATGAGAAATAAAGTGCATAGTACTGAGAGCTAGACTTTTATTTCAGGTTCAAGGCTCCATACATAATGAAGTGTAAGAATGAGGTGCGGACTTTTCTTTCCCTGTATCTGCTCTGCAGCAAGTAGGGATGCCTGGGCTTCAAGTAAGGCCAGGAAGAAGGTCTGCCTTCACTATGAAGAAAAACCTGCCTAAGTGCTTTTACTACAAGCAAACATGAGGTCCATATGTAGATACTGATGTTTAAGGCCCACTGGTAAACACGCTTTGATAAATGCCCTACATTCACAAATTAGCGCCTTCACTTACCTTGAAGAAACTGGTCATAGAAGTGTGCAGAGAGGTGGAAGCATGAGAAGGACAGAAGCTTCTTGTTGAAGAGACTCTTCTTGTTGAAGAGGCCCTATTCCCTACATTTGAAAGAAACATCTGAGTCAGGTGGGGTAGAGATGATTTACCACATTTTATAGACAGAGGAAATTTAGACTCAGAACAATTTTATTACTTTCTTCGAATCATTCTATTGGAAAGAGTCGTAGCCAAGCCTCAAAGCCAATTTTTCTGACTTCTGCTTCACAGGGTTTTTCCACTTCCCCAGATGGTGTCTGCGGATTTGGCTCTCACTTTCAAGCTTCACTGACCCTGGATGATGGAAGAGGATCTGCTTTGGACATCTGAGCCCAGGCGATGAGTAAGTGCCAGACTCACTATGGGCTTCCTATTCACTTTTGCTCTAGTTCTAGAATTAACTGTTCAGAACAACTTCATGAAACATTGGAATGATTATTTATTCCAGAGGCAAATGATGAGAACTGCCCACTCTCTCTGAAGCACCTCTTAGAGGCCAAAATACCCACATGATATGGTGACTTGGCTGACTAGGGTGACATACTGGAGTTCTTGGCATGAGTGAGCAATTAGAAGACCATTGAACAGAAGGATGAAGCAAGCACAGACACTGTCCACACTTAACAATGTATCTATCCACATCGTGGATTTGATCGCCTCTTCCTCTTCCATAGCACCAATTTTGAAATGAATTTTCTAGTTATTATATTTCAATTGCAGTAAAAAACCCTTTTATTTAAAGCCATTGAGACCAGTCATTGGCTGGCTAATCAGAGGCTAGTTAAATTGGAGAATCATAAAAAATAATATGTGCCCACCTCAAATATTTCATTATAACGTATAACAGACTAGTGTGCATCTGTTTAGCAATGTCTTGCAGCGTGGGAGAGATGTTTTATTTAAGTATGGGCCCTCTGATTTTTATCATTGTATTTCCTGTATAAGCCTCAATCCTAATGAATTTTTTTAACTTCCAGTTTCAGTTTCCTTAAAGTATACTAAGATTTAAACATATTTTTGAAGTAATATGAATTCAGACTCTTTTAGAATTATACTGTTTATTTTCTATTTTTGTCATTGTTGTCTTGCTACCATGTAATAATATACTTTTAGTGATGTACCATTACCCATTCCATGTAAAGCAGTAAACTAACTTGATTTTAGTAGAAAAAAAATAGAATCAATAGCTATCTGTTCATACCCGTGATGTTCTCATTTATCTTACATTTAATTACATTTGTAATTACAGAAGCAAATATGACCTATATAAACAGATTTGGAAACACACACATACCTTAAATAGACCTTGAGTAGACATTGCCTATTTATAATTTTGATAAATAGACAATCATCTGATTGGGAAAGCAAAATTTTATGGGCATATTGGAGTGTGGGCTAATAGCAGCAAGTATATTGATGGTGCTTTGAGCATCTGCCCAAACATTTTACAAAAGCAGTGGGTGATTCGATTAATCTGGATAATTAATTAATTAGACATATTTAAGTGTTGTACTGTACTTGTCAGATTTTTTTTTTCTCTTCTCTCTTTTGTTTGCTTTTTAATTTTTTTATTTTAAAGATGTGGGGTACAATTCAGGGTTAGGTATACAAATGTTGATTATGCAGGTACCCTTGTTGATGAGGTGAGCCCCACTCCCGGCAGTTTCCCACTACTGTCAATCCCATGATCCACCCCCGAGAAGTTTACCACTACTGCTAGTATTATGATAATTGTTCAAGGTCTGCTTATGAGTGAGAACATATGGTACTCTGTTCTTTGTTTCTGTGATAGATCATGGAGCATGGCAGACTCTGAATCCATCCAAGCTGCTGCAAAGTACATATGTTTGTCCTTTATGGCTGCATAATATTCCATTGTGTATATGTATCTCATTTTTTTAAGCCAGTCCAGTTTCAACAGGCAGCATGATTGGTTCCATATTTTTGCTATTGTGAATAGTGCTGCAATAAACATGGGTGTGCAGGTATCTTTTTTTGCAGAATGATTTGAGTTCTTCTGGGTTTATTCCCAATAGTAGGATTGCTGGGTCATATGGAAGGTTAATTTCTAGTTATTTCAGAAATCACCACACTGTTTTCCAAAGAGTTTACTAGTTTGCATTCCCACTAGCAGTGTAGAAGCGTTCCTTTATCTCCACATCCATGCCAGCATCTGTTGTTGTTTGTTTTACTAATGATGGCCAGTCTTACTGGGGTTAGGTGGTATCTCAATGTGGTTTTGATTTGCATTTCTCTTATGACTGATTATTGAGGCTGAGCACTTTTTCATGTGTCTGTTGGCTGCCCGTATCTCTTCTTTTGGGAAGTGTCTATTCATTTCTTTTGCCCACTTTTTAATGGACTCTTTGTTTTTTTCTTTTTGGCACATTTGAGTTTCTTGTAGATCCTGGATGTTAGACCTTTTTCAGATATACAATTGGGAATTATTTTTTCCCATTCTGTGGGCTATCTCCCTATTCACTTGGTTTCTTTTGCTTTGTATAAGCTTTTCAATTGATGAGGTCCCACTTGTCTATCTTACCACTAATGGCATGGGCACTTGAGGTTATTATCAGGAATTGTTGCTTGCCAGTTTCAACTTCCATAAGATTGCCTCCTGCATTTTCTACGGTTCTTATAGTTTGAGGTTTTTCATTTAGGTCTTTGATCCACTTAGAGTTGATTTTTGTGTATGGTGATAGGTAGGGGTCCTGTTTCAATATTCTGCATGCGATTAACCAGTTTTCCTAGGACCATTTACTAAAAAGTTTCTCCTCTCCCCAGTGGTTGTTGTTGGAGGCTTTGTCAAAGAAGAATTGGTTGAGAAATTGAGTTTTTGCTTCTGGAAACTCTGTATTGTTCCATTGGTCTGTCTTATCAGATTCTTAATAAGTACTCATATTTGTATTTTTTTTTGCAATTATCTTATGATTCACATCCTTCAGTCACATAAATATCACTTGTCATATTTAGTAAACCCATAACTATTTAACAGTTGAGGAGATTTACAAGATTCCTAAGACTTAGAGAGTTAACTTGCCCATGAGCTTAAGTGTATAAATAGGGTAAGGTGCTGTAGCTACTTAATTGTCTCAGGGATATGGAGTTGAAACTGAAGATTTTTTTTGGCTTCTATGGCTTTGTGCTCTTTCTCACTACAACATTATAAAGACTCTGAATCTTATTTCTTTAAAAATCAAACACAGATACTCATGGTCCTTATCTCTTGAATATTTTTCTTTCCTTCAGAACTTGACATTTTTTAAGAGACAGCAAATTAATTACCACACAGACTCAATTTGGCAGAGCAATCTGAGAGGCTGCCATCAATTACCAAGTTTTCTGCTTTCTTTCTTCTCTTGTTTAGATGAGGCACCCTTCCCTGGATCAAGAAAAGTCCAGGGCTCTTATTTTCGGTCACCAGCTACATACAGGAGAGACAGAACAGTCTTGTTATAGTGAGAAGAATGCGGGGTGTTATTTGTAACTCTTTAGTACAGAGTGGGCTTTACCACTGTCCAGCATAACAGTCTTCAGCAATCTCACTAACTGAACCTTAGTTTCTAGTGACAAAGACAAAGATGAATCTCTCCTTTGTCAGGCTAGTATGAGGCATCAATGAGTTGTTGCTTGTCTAAGAACTTGGATGGTGTGAAAGGCAAAGAAAAAGAAAAGAAAATGTGGGAAGAGGGAAGATGATACAGGAAGCTACAATGAGAACATAAGGATGACTGGCTCTCGGATTTTTCTCTTGTCATCAATTAGAAGGTCACAGCTCCACACCCTGAGACAATTAAGTAGCCACAGCAGTTAGTGCATTTTAAATACCAATGAATGCAGCAGGAGGTCAATGCCCGAGACTCTAGTGAGGTTCAGTTTTGAACACTAAGCATAGTGAGGTCAGTGTGCCCCATCAGGAGCCATCTTCTTCCTTTGGGTAATATCAGGAAGGGAAACCATCAGAGGAGATTTCCTGAAAAAGAGACTCTTTGACTCTGGCTGTGAAGCATAGGCAGATATGTCTGGGTTTTGAGGATTGATGGATAGTATTTCAGGCAATAATTAGGAACCCAAACAAGAAAGCTCTACCACACATCGCGTAAAGAACCACTAAACACAACGGTGATAGTGCTACTGAGTGTAGAAGTCTTTCTTTTTCCTCTAATTCTGTGAAGAGTCAGCCTTTGATTTAATCTATTTATTTTCCAGCTCTCCACAGGGTATAAACAAACATAAGTCTGATTCAAAGGATTGTTTGTTTTTCAGCACAAGGAAGTGCTGTGAAAAATAAATAAATTCTGAAACATTTCCAGAACTAGGGAGAGGTGTCATTGGCATTTTAGAATTTTTAAGCAAATTAACAAGGGCTGAGTTCATACCATTTTTTTCCTCAAATGCACAGAATGGTATTTAAAATTTATCCATAACTTTAAGTAAGAAACTCATGGGCCGACAGAGAATTGTGAAATTGATAGAACTCATCTTTGGATACTGCAGCCCTACCCTTTCATGCTTCCTATCACTCTTGTGACAACTTGTATGCACCTGGAAACCATTAAAATATTTTTTTCCCCTACAAAACCGGTTTCTTATAAAAAGAAGTACACTGATGAGCTTGATATTTTTTTCTTTTAAGGATTTTTTATTTGACTTTGGCACCTGCAAACAAGTAAGAAAGGCAGAAGTCCATCCTAGATCTCCTGACATCATATTACCTAGCTTGCTAGGTCTTCTTCCTGGAAGTACATTTGAGTTTTGCTTCAGCTCAAAGCATGTATTTTAAATCGCACAATTAAGTGGCATTCAAAGGTTGTCAATATGGGAGTTTAGGAGAAAAGAAACCATCCCTAATAACAATACTCACTGCCAGGACAGAGAATCATCTCTGTGCCTCCTCTGTACCAGATGAATTATATACATCATCTCTACCAAGTCTTTTCTAAAATGTACTCTGAAAACTACCACTAGATACTACTGAATATTACTAGATAGTCTTTCCCACTAGAGAGTAGGGTTTTTGCAAGGTACTGTACACAATAATTACTCTTCCTGCCCTACTGCAATGAAGAACATTTTTGTATCTTCACTGTTAGAACATGTTGGGATTCCTGCAGGTAAAACCCAGAAAACTGTGGATTCTCTGCAGTCCCCAATAATTTCTCTTCCATGTTAGTCCACACTTGACCTTCAGCAATTATTCAAAATCATTATTTATATAACTTTACTAGTACATGGTTCCAGTGATTTCTGCTCCAGTGAACAGATTTTAGTTGTGAGCCTCTGTATTTGTCTGTATCTCCAGATTTGGGGGTAGTGGTATACCCTGTGAGTGACCTTTGCTTAATGATGGATATGAGACAAGTCATCGATATTCAGCTTCTTCCACTTTTTTCTTTTTATAAAAATAGAAATGATAACTTCCAAACCTCTTTATATGTTGGAGCTGAAGTCAGAAATTTTTCTCCTTAATTTTTTAAAAGACATTCTTTGTAAATATAAAATTCTGGGCTGACTTTTTTTTTTTTTCAGCATTGCAAATATGTCACTACATTGCCTTCCTGCTTGCATGATTTCTAATGAAAGACCTTCTGTACCTTTTATAAATTCTTCTCTTTCAATAGTGTATCTTTTTCTCTGGTTGCCTTCAAAATTTTCTCTTTGGTTTTAAAAAATGCGGTTTTGATAGAACTAGATGTAGTTTTCCTGATCTTTATTCTGCTTGGAACTTGGATCTGTGGTTTGGTTCTGTCACTAATTTCATCAAATATTTTTTTCTCTTTATTCTCCATTTGTTGTTCCAATTCCACATACTTCACATCATTTTATATTGTTCATCTCTCTGATGCTCTATTCTGTTTTGATCCCCACTTTTTTTCTCTCTTTGCTTTTCAGTTTGGGTAATTTCGAATAACCTATTTTATTTCCACTGTTCTTTGACTGTGGTGAATCTAATGTTACACTCACTGAAGGCATTGTTCATATCTATGACTATTTTTTGTTTGTTTTTATTTTTAGTATCACTGTTCATCTCTTACGGTTTTCACCTCTGTGCTGACATTCCCAATGTAAAGTTGCAATTTGCACATTCTTTCCAATAAAATTTTAACATATTAGGCAAAGTTATTTTAAGTTTTCTATTGAATAATTCCAACATCTGAACTGTCTCATTGAGTCTGGCTCTGATGACTGCTTTCTTTTTTTACTCAAGACTTTGTTTATCCAGCCTCTGTGTATGCCTCATATTTGTTTGAAATATAAAAGCTCGACATGTTACACAAGGCAGTAGTATAAATAAGTTTTGTGCTTTAGAGATAATCAAGTATTTTCTTCTTCTAGTCCTTTCATATAATAACGTGTTTTAATTTATTGAGAAGTTGGGCTGGATTTGAGGTTTGCTCCCTATTTGGCTTTGAGTTCCCTTCCTTGCTCTTTGGTTTTCCGCTTACTCTGCTTCCCAGAGAAGATCTGTCTTGTGCTGCTCTCTTTTCTGCAGATCAATGTCATTTTCAGCCATTGTTCATTAATGTGAAGGAGGACATTCTAGATGCCTTCTCAAATTGTTAAATTTTGTATTCATACATAATATTTGCACATATTATGGGGTATGTTGATATTTTGATACATGCATACAATCATGTTTAATAACGTGTTTTCGTTAACTGCCAATCAGAGTCAGACACTGTGAATCTGGACCGTGGGGATCTGGCTTTTACAATCACTCCTGTGTTTCTCCAGATATAAAGCTAGTCCTTGTATTTAGTCTTGCTCATCCTCCAGAGGCTGAGTTTTTGTTTCTACATTCCTCTCCTGGTAGGTTTCCACCAATGTCCTCAGGCTAAAGTTTGGTTGCTTTTCCTTATGCAGGTCAAATGTTTTGTTTCATAGAAGAGAGAGGATCTGGGACTGTGCAGTGTCAGCAGTGGCTCCTTTTCTCACCCCTTAGCCAGGTCTACAGAGAAAGCTTTCTCAAGATCCTCTCACATGGTCCTGTGAACAGCTGGTAAAAACAAAACAAAACAAACAAAAGAACCTGAAAGAATATGAACATTTTATGCCTGTGGTCCATAGTAGCTTTGCACCCTCTCACTATTCTACGCTTAGCCTTTGCAATTCATTAAAATTGTGTAGTTGATTCTTCTTACGTTTCTTATATGGCATTCAGGGACAATGATTAGCAAACACGTAAGTTCTGCTTTTTATTACTGGTGTCTGTTTCTTTCTTGATTTTAGGTTAGTTATTTTTCTTTGTGACCTCTATTCTCTGATAGACTTTTAACAAATGATTTGCCTGGCATTTTGTAATTTTATTGTTGCTGTGAGGGTGGCAGAGATACTTGTTCTAGCTCTCTACATCTCTGAACAGTTAGTGCCAGTCGCTCACACTTGACTAAGATTTGACTCTTCTTTTCTCTCAGTTGGATGGGTTTTATCCTCCTGCCCACAAGATAGTCTTTCTTGCCCACAAGACAAGCAGATCTCCTAATCCAGACTCTTGGTGTTCTGTATTCCTCAGCTAATGCTCAAAACAGAGGATGCATGCCTAGATTTTCTAAAGGTCTGTTTTCTTCTTGGCATCTTTCTATGATATTGTCATTGTTCAACGTGACTTCTAGGTGACAAATTTATAATTGTCAAAGTTTTTATACCTACTATCTTCCAGGAATCAATGCAAATCATAACACAGACATCATAAATTATGTCAGCATAGTTTTCACCCCAAAGGATCTCATATTCTAATTGATAATATAACATATACCCACATCTGAAAAAGATAACTTACCATGCAAGGCTCACACAGAAAAAAAGTTTTGGCCATGTTTTCTTAAGCTTTAGCCTCCTCCCCTCCCTTGGGGAGGTGAATCCCCTCTCTGTCTTTCTATCTCTCCCTCTCTCTCCCTTCAATTTACTTCCTAAATAAACTATATTTTCTAAACAAAAAAGAAAAAAGTGTATAGGAACCCATTTTTATAAATATATAATAAAAGATATGCTTTTATATATACATACTTTGTATTTTAAAGAAATATAACGAGTATATAATACTAACATCAAACAGCAATGGGGAATATATTGATTTTTAATTTTTTTGATCTTTTGCATATCTGATCTTGTAGCTGTGATTTCTTTTCTTCTTGTTGCATAGATGTTACCTACAGGGGTGTTAGCAAGTGAGTGTATCTGAAACTCCTTCTGGAGGTAGACCTCTACCAGAAAAAAATTGAACACTGTGCTTAGATACAAGTTATGTAGAAACATGGTTGTGATGATGTAAGAGAACTCTGGGGCAGAAGGGACACTCATGGAACTGAGGATTCTGAAATACTAGTTTGCAACCATACCACAGAATTATTTTTATTTCTTTAAGAATGCAAGTGAACTAGAAGGAAGGAGAGGGGGCAGTGTACTAAAGGTCATTTTAAATGCCCAAGTACAGACTTTTTTGATTTTCTAAAGATCTGTTTTCCCAAAGAGGGGAGGACATTTCTGGGAGGTGAGCTCATATCGGAAAGATTAGGCTTGGGAATGTGTTACAGAACAAGGCTAGCAATTTTAACAGTAAGAAAATGCCAGCCTAGGCAGTGTAGTGAGACCTCGTCTCTACAAAAAAATTGAATTAGCCAGGACTGGTGGTGTCCACTTGTAGTCCCAGTTACTCAGGAGCCAAGGTGAAAGAATCACCTAAGCCCAGGAGATTGAGGCTGTGGGGAGCCAAGATTGTGCCACTATACTCCAGCCTGGGCAGCAGTGAGACTCGGACCAAAAAAAAAAAAAAAAAAAGCAATAATAACTGCTAAAGATTTAGAGATGCACAATCACATGTTTTTATTATCCCTTAGCAGCCTCATACCCTGAATGCCTTGTACATGACTACTAGATGTTCTCAAATAAGTCTCCTTCCTGGGAATATATATTACTTTCACTGTAATGATTATATCTGGAGAGAGAGGGAAATGGGTTTAAGGAGGAACACAAAAACAGCTGCAAGTATGTGTAATCATGCAAATAAAAAGTTATAAAGTAAACATTTTGAAATTGTTATCAAGTGCTAAATATCTTTGACGGGTACATTGTTATGTTATCTTTCACGGTTCTCTGTATGTTAATTTTTTTATAATTAGAATTTGGAGAATCCAGATCTATTTCTAGTTTGTAATCCTGCTTGTATATGCAAGACAGGTTTTCTGGTGAACTGTGAATTGACACGAAGAAAACACAAGCTCACACAAACACTGCGCAAACACATAGGAATATGATTAGATTAAACAGCCATTCTAATTAGCCTAAAATACAAAATCTTATCTGCAGTGATGTGTCTTTAGGGGGAAGAAGCAAATATGGCATTAACTCAGAGTGGCTTGCCTTGGTTCCTAGAGTCCCTAGAGAGGATTAAATCTGTCTATGTCATTCTTTGATAAGGCCAGGTATTGGAAGATGTGCAAAGTTCAATTCTTATCATATCGTCGCCCTTTTTCTACACGACCTTATATCATGATTCTAGAAATACAATATAACATTGCAAGTGTTTCTTTTTACAATATATTCTCTAATGTTGGGTCATCCTCTTTCCAGAACCATGCCCTGAGTCTGCAAGCTAAAATCCTTATTCAGAAGAAACAGCTGTGGCAGTGCTGGCTATTCAAGCATATAGTCATGTGCCACTTAATGTTGGGGATACCTTTCGAGAAATGTATCTTTGGATGAGTTTGCCATTGTACGAGCATCATAGAGTATACTTATACAAACCTAAATGTTACAGTCTTCTACACATCTAGGCCATATAACATAGCCTATAACTCCTAGGCCATAAACCTGTACAACACGCTACTGTACTGAATACTCTAGGCAGCTGTAACACATGGTATTTGTGTATATCTAAACATAGAGAAGGTAAAAACACGGGGACCACTGCCGTATATGAGACCCATTGTCGACTAAAACATCATTATGCAGTGTGTTATTTATTTTTATTCCACTGTGGTCTGAGAAGGCGCATGGCAGTATTTCAATCTTATGAAATTTGTTTATGCTTGATTTATGGCCGAGGATGTGGTTGATCTTAGAGGACATTTCATGTGGTAATGAATAGAAAGTATATTCTGTGGTTGAAGGTATCAATTAAATCCAATTGACCAAGCATCACGGTGTGGCAGATCTCCTTGTTGATTTTTTTGTCTTGATGATCTTTCTAGGGTTGTGAGTGGGTATTTAAGTCCCCAGCTATGATGGTGTTAGAGTCAATATGTTTTTTAAGTTTACCTAGAAGCTGCTTTATGAAAGTTGGTGCTGCTGTGTTGGGTGCATATATGTTTAGGATGGATATTTCTTGTTGATGGATTGAACCTCTTATCATTATGTCATGACCTTTCGCATCTTTTTAAATTTTTGATACCTTAAAGGATATTTTGTCTGATACTAAGGTCATAAGTCCTGCTTGCTTTTGTGTTCCATTCACCTGAAGGTTTGTTTCCTATCCTCTTACTTTGAGCCTGTGAGTGTCCTTTCTGGTGAGATGAATCTCTTGGAGACAATATATTGTTGTCTCATAATATTTTATCCATTTTGCATTCTATGTCTTTTCAGTGGTGCATTTAGTCCATTCACATTCAGGCTAATTATTGAGATGTGAAAGTTTGTCCTTGTCATGTCCTGCTGCTGTTTGTTTGTTGTCTTTCTTTTGATTTTTGGGTCAATTCATGTGCGTTTTCAATCTATTTCCTGCATTCTTGTGAAGGGTGTTGTCATTCTTTTTTTCCTATCTTCTGTGTTTAATATATTATTAAATGTTTCTTATAGAGCTGGTCTGTAGGTAGCGTAAGCTCTTAGGAATTGAATACCTAGGAAAGATTTTAATTCTCCATCACTGATGAAGCTTAGCTTAGCTGGGTAGGTAATTCTTGGTTAAAGTTGCTTATCTTTGAAAACTTTGAAGATTGGGCTCCAAGTTCTCCTAGCCTGAAGTGTTTCTGTAGATATGTCTGCTTCTATTCTAATTGGTCTTTCCCGGTGGGTAGTCTGACCTTTTTCTCTTGCTGCCTGTAGGATTTTTTCTTTTATACCTACTTTGTGTAGGTGAATTACTATGTGTCTAGGAGTTGATCTTCTCATTTTTTGTCTCACAGGGGTTCTCTGAATCTCTTGTGTTTGAATGTTCACTTCACTGATGAGATGAGGGAAGTTTTCTTGGATAATTTCATGAAATGTTTCCTACAGCATGGTCTATGTCTCTCTGCCTCTGGACTTCCAATTAATCTTAGGTTTGGTCTCTTGAAGTAATCATTCATCTCTCAAAGGTTTTGTTTCATGTTTTTAAGCTTCTTTTCTATGTTTTTTACAATTTGGGTTAGTTCCCTATTATGATCCTCAAACTCTGAGATTCTTTCTTCTGCTTATTAAGTATGCTTTCCATGCCTATCAGTTTGTCATTATTTCATTTATGTATTCTTTATTGTTGCTATCTCAATTATCAATTCCTTCATTATTTCCTCTTGTCTCTCCTCAATTTTATTTATTTTTTCTATTAATGTCTTGATATTGGGTTTGTGGTTTGAGACCAGTCATTCTGGGTGCTCTTCATTGTTTGCATTCTGAAGTCTGCATTCTCACTGTCTGAGCTCCCAGGGGTCTGTGTGAAACCCATATTCTTCTTTTGGTTTTTCTTCATTTATGTAGATTTTTCTCCCCCCTCCCCTCACCATTTTATTTATTTTATTTATTACCTCTTCTATACTTCTGTTGTTCAGGGATGGGGGGTAGCTTTTACTTCTGTTTGCTCAATCTCCTATTCTTCTTTATGTGGAAACTTTGGCTTTGTTCAATTCTGAAACTGGACTCTGCATGGAGGGCTATATTTTTTGTAGTTTCGAGATTAAATTGAGGGGGAGTTGTGATTCAGAAACTATCTGCAGATCCCAGTATCTGCTGACAGGTGTGTGGGCCCCCTGGAACCCACTTCCCACTGTCTAGCAATCTGTTCATGTGGTGGGGGTATAGGTTTGCCTCCTGAAAGCAAAATGAGGTAAGAAAAAGGAAAATAATGTAAAAAGGAAGGAGGGGGACAAGAGGAAAGTGGAGAGATAGAAGAATAAGAGGGAAAACAAACAGGCATACTAACTAACAAATGAAAAGAGACACAAACAAAGACAGAAAAGATTTTTAAAATGCAGGCAATCATACAAACACACAAAATGACAAAAGAACCCTATTGATGTACTCACCCTCAAAAATACCCATACACAAACAGTAAGCCTAAAAAAAAACCCCAAAATATAACAAAAACAAAGCAAGTACAAAAAAATGTAACCAAAAACAGAAAGAGAGAAGAGGAAAAGAAAAAAAAACCAAAACAAAACATCAAACTAAAACAAAAACCAAATAAACAACAACAAAACATACAAACAAAAGCAACAAAGGAAACAAACAAACTGAAAAACCATAACTCACTCTGATGCAGTTCTTGTAACTTCAACTTCCTTTCATCTCTGGTCCCCAGCCTCTCCCTCTGTTCCTAGTGCAGGCTGACAGAATTGCTCTCAGCATGGGTCAGATGCCCTGTGGACTACTGTGGGAGGGTGGTGGATAAGATCTGGACTCACCTGGCCCTGGCATACTGTTTTCACATCTCCCACTCAGATCTGACATGTCTGTGTCTGTTCCAGCATGGGGGAGGGGCGTCTGACTCTCTGACTGTGATTAGAATACCTCTAGTTCCCAGGATGGAGACTGGGTGGAGCTGGGCGGGGCGATGCAGGTCTCTGCTTGGACCCAGGATAGAGAAGAAGAGTAAAATTAGTGGAAGAAAAGATTTAAGAAAAGTAGAATTTAAGAATTGTGTTTTGTGTTTACTATGTTTGGGAAGCCTATTTACCAACCAAAGAGATTTCTAGTATATAGATGCTTCCAGTGATTGTGTAGGACCAAATACTACAAGTTCAAGATAGTCAGTGTCACAATGGTAACTTAAAATTAACCATGATGTGAACATTTGTACCATGAATATCATCAAATGCTACATATCAGTTTTGTTGGTTTTTTCCTAGAGAGCAGGTAGAAATGCAGATATAGTAGAGAGCTGTGATGAGATTCAACAGGGATGTCAGACAGAAGACTGAAATGTAATAGTCATCTGCCTATAGATCATATTTAAAATGGATGAGGTTACCTTGGGAGTATACAAAGAGAAAAGATAAGATCTAGAAACTAAACACTGGGTCCTTCTGCCTTTTATAAATTGGAAAGATGAGATGTATTAGTAATTTTAGAAGGAAACCTAGAGAACATGCTATCCTAGAAGCTAAGTGAAGAAAGTATTTCAGGAAGGAAGAACCAAATAGCTGTACCAAACGCAGGTGAAAGGCAAAGTAAAATAGTGAGAGAATATTTGCTGTTTTGGTAATGCATGAACTCGAGTCTCTCCTCAGATGGAGTTTCACTCACCCACCAGTAAACACCCACTCACTCAGTGAGTCTTTATGGACACTGGCTTTTGCGGAAACTGTCACAGTCCAACCTGTCCTGTTGCCGTCTTGCCAGAAGTCCTCTCATTGCGCAGTGTATAACTATAACTCTACCTCCAGGTTTTTAGCAGTTTGGAAAACTCCTTTCACCACTGAAGGTTAACAGGGAAAGTGGTGGGCTTTTCCCAAGAATGTTGGATGAGAAATTAGGTACACAGTGGTGCCATTTATGAAGAAGAGTAAAATTAGTGGAAGAAAAGATTTAAGAAAAGTAGAATTTAAGAATTGTGTTTTGTGTTTACTATGTTTGGGAAGCCTATTTACCAACCAAAGAGATTTCTAGTATATAGATGCTTCCAGTGATTGTGTAGGACCAAATACTACAAGTTCAAGATAGTCAGTGTCACAATGGTAACTTAAAATTAACCATGATGTGAACATTTGTACCATGAATATCATCAAATGCTACATATCAGTTTTGTTGGTTTTTTCCTAGAGAGCAGGTAGAAATGCAGATATAGTAGAGAGCCATGATGAGATACAACAGGGATGTCAGACAGAAGACTGAGATTTAATAGTCATCTGCTTATAGATCATATTTAAATTGGATGAGGTTACTTTGGGAGTACACAAAGAGAAAATATAAGATCTAGAAACTAAAAACTGGGTCCAATGCAATACTATGAGAAAATGACTGATGGTACTGGAAACTATGGGGGGGAGGGGGATGGGATTAACAGTAGCAAATATCTGTCGGGGGATGGGAAAACACTTCTTATCTACAGGGTGCCTGAATGAAACGTCATTGTACACCTAACCCTTAACTGTACCCCACAAAACCATAATAAAAAATACTGATTAATGAAAAAAAAAACACAAAAAACAAAAACTGGGTCCTTCTACCTTTTAGATATTGAAAAGATGAGATGCATTAGTAATTTTAGAAGGAAACCTACAGAACATACTATCCTAGAAGCTAAGTGAAGAAAGTATTTCAGGAAGGAGGAATCAAATAATTGTACCAAATGCTGGTGAAAAGCAGAGTAAAATAGTGATAGAATATTTGCTGTTTTGGTAATGCAGATTCATTGATGTCTCACTGGTAGGATAGGGTGGAGGCTTCATTGGAGTACTCGTATATTTAGGCAAAAAGGACAGTTTTTTCCTGTGTCAATACACTTTGCTACTTCCAACTTTTCTTCTACAGTTTAGATAGACTGTTCTAAGTCTTCTAATAAATAAGCTCTTAGTCTATTCAATTTTCCTATTTTATTCATTGACTTTTTGCACTTTCTTTAAAACATTTTCACTCACTAATGTGGGGAAGATCGTCCTAGTAAAACATGACACCGTGTGCAATATGAGCTCTTGATATGGTCTCGTGGGAAGAATGATTGAGATAAGACTTCGGCATAATCTGCCGTCTCTAGCTTAGACTTGCCAACAGCATAAATGCATGCATGCATGACAAATTCGTTAGAATGATTTTTCAACTTGGATATTGAGTTTCTTGATAAAACATTTTTGCAAATTGCTACAGAACATATTTGGATAGTGAAAGATCGGATACTGAGGGAGAAATCTAAGACAAATGAGGAAAATAACAGATAATGTTTCATATTTGAAAAACTTTTTAAATGATGGGAAGACAATGTAGTGGTTTAAAACATGGTCTTTGGAGTTTTTATATCTGACTTTGAAGATTGGTTCTGTTACTAGTAACTTGGGAGACTGTTTGACCTCAACTAGAAGTTAAGCCTCTTCATATCTTTTGGCCACTTGTAACAGGGCTGCTTTTGTTTGTTTGTTTGTTTTCTTTTTAGCACATTTGAGTTCCTAATATTCTGGATGTTAAGCCTTTGACAGATACACAGTTGGCAAATATATTTTTTTTCCCATTCTGTAGGTTGTCTCCCCGTTCTCTTGATGGTTTCTTTTGCTTTGCAAAAGCTTTTCAGTGTGATGAGGTCTCACTTGTTAATCTTTTATGACATAGTCTTTTGGGGTTTTGATCAATAATTGGTTGCCAGTTCCAATTTCCATAAGGATGTCTTCTGCATTTTCTAAAGTTCTTATAGTTTGAGGTTTTACATTTAGGTCTTTGATCCATTTCGAATTAATTTTTGTGTATGGCATTAGGCAGGGCTCTTGTTTTAATCTTCTGCATGTGGTCAGCCAGTTTTCCCAGCACCATTTACTGAATCGGTTCTCCTCTCCCTAATGGTTCATGGTGGAGGCATTGTCAAAGATGGGTTGGTTGAGAAATTAAGGTTTTGGTTCTGGAATCTCTATCCTATTTCATTGGTCTATATGCCTGTTCTTGTACCAATACCAGACTGCTTTGATTATTGTAGTCTTATAATAAACTTTAAAGTCTGGGGACATTTCTCAAAAAACAAAAAACTCATACAAGCGGTCAACTGATGCATAAAAAAAAATGCTCAGCCTAATTAATTATCAAAGAAATGCAAATTGAAACCACACTGAGATACCACCTAACTCCAATCAGGACAGTCATCATCAATAATTCAAAAAACAACAGATGCTGAAGAGGATGTGGTGAAAAGGGAAAGTTTCTACACTGTTGGTAGGGGTGTAAATTAGTACAACCCCTATGGAGGATAGTTTGGTGATTCATAAAAGAACTAAAAATTGACATTCCATATGACCCTGCAATCCTTCTACTGGGAGTATACCTGGAGGTACTCAAATCACTCTATGAAAAATACCTGCACTTGCATGTTTATTGCAGCATTATTCACAATAGCAAAAACATGGAACCAACCGTGTACCCATCGAAAGAGGACTGGATAAAAAAAAAATGTGATGTATATATGATGGAATACTGTGCGGCCATAAAGTAGGGCAAAATTATGAACTTCGCAGCAACGTGGATGGATTTATAGTCTATAATACTGAATGATCTACCACAGAAACAAAGAACTGAGTACAATATTTTCTCACTCATAAGCAGACCTTGAACAATTATCATAATACTATAAGAAAGGGATTGGCAGTAGTGGGAAACTGCCAGGGTAGAAGGGGGCCACACTTCATCAACAAGGATACTTGCATAATGACCTTTTGTATACCTGACCATGAATTGTACTCCACATTTTTTAAACAAAAATGAAGGAAAAGAATAGTTTAGCCTAGCTAAATCTTCATTTTCTCTACCGTAAAATGGAGCTTATTATGCTAATTTTTCAAGATTGTTATGAGAATTAAATAAGATGACTCCCTAGGGATTAGTTAAGTGTCCCGTCCATGGTAGCTAAGTAAAAAGGAAGGAAACATTAGGAGAGATGAGTTTTTGACTACTAGTAACAAATTAGAAGACAAGATTATATTGTGTTAACTCTGAGAAACCACTGATTGGTGAAAGAAAATCACGTTGAGAATTTTGTAGTTTTTATTTTCTGCTCACATTTAGACACATGGAGAGATAATGCTGGGGCCTTCAGATCTCTTTCTTTCTCTAAAGATTCTGAAGACTCCAGAATGATCAAGACTGTCTGAACTGGAAAGGAAAAAGAGGTGGAGAAAATGTATGCTAAATGAGCACTTTGGTTCAGGACAGTTTATTTAATACAGACTTACATTGGCTTGACTTACAATTTTTTAAAATTTACAATAGGTTTATCAGGGTATTCAGTGCATTTTGACAGGATATTTTCGACTTACAAAATTTTTATTGGGATGTAAACTCAGCATAAGTCAAGGAGTACTGACATATAAATAAGATCAAAGAATTCTCCAACACAAACAAAATCAACATTATTTATCTCAAATTTATGACCTACTTATCTCATTTAAAATATACTAAAATTATCCAGTCTAATCCTCTTTTTATATAAATAAGGCTTTTGAGATTCAGAGGGAAAGTGGTTCAACTTGACTCCTAACCCAACTTGCTTGCCAGAGTTTAAACCAACTAATCTACATGACTTGCTCTGTGCATTTCATGTGTAATGGAATTCCTAGAATTTCTCACTCTCAAGAACTTTTTTTTCTGTAGATATAATTGTAGTATGTGAAGCCTGAAGGCATTATGAAGATCATCTAGATACAAGTTTTTATTTTTCAGAGGAAGAAATGAATGTACATAAAGGATATGTGGGCGATTCCAAACCAGCTAATTATACAGCAGAGACTGGCATCTGTGTATCCTGACTTTAAAACCAGTGCTCTGTCCATTAAAACAGAATACTTGGAGAATGCTGAGACTCTGAGGGACAAGTAATTGGATTCTGAGACACTGTCAAATATTAAGAATGAATAGTTGCAAGTTTCTTATTTAACAGTGGCCAAGATACTCATTTTTATTTTCTACTGAAAAATGTCAGACTGGAGACCGTCTTTGCAAGTTTAACCTAAGATAAAAACTCCCCTGGCATGTAATATCTTCCTTTTCCTAGGTGAGGTGGCCTAACGCCTAGAAATTCCATTACGTTTCCAGCAAGTCTCTGTTAATTTAATGTAGTATATTATCTATTTTATCTTGAAATGTCTTTATGTTCTAGAATGTTTCACTCATAAAACCACTGCTGAAAAACACAATTTGGTTGTGTGGGTGGGATTCATGGGACTCAGGTTATTAAGTTTATTTCCTTGGGCAAAAAAAAAAAATGTTTTCCTCCCTCTTCAGCGAGTGTGTTTGCTATTATGAGAAGTTTTAGGAGTTGGAATTGCTGATGTACCTTGAGAAAAGCCAATATCGCCTGTGCATTTTCAATTCTCATTTCTTTGGCCCATTGTTCATTTTCTGCATTTTTTTCTAAATGTTGGTCAGTCTTAGAAAAAAATAAATAAACTTCACAGTTCTGGAGTTATGGCAACTTATTCTTATTTTAAAGGTAATGTGGAGTACTACTTATTCTTTCTCTTAAAATAATTATACATTTTACTATTTTTATTATATTTAGATGTGTATATTAAGTTTTGTAAATGAGTTATACATTTATATGATATATATACTTATCTATCTATAAAATATATAGTGAAAAGTGTTTTTCCTATAATCTATTTTCCATCTAATAAATTTTTATAGGTGTTCAATTACTCTCAATAGGTTTTCAGTGTTACCAGGCTCTGGTGCACCCATCTAGTTGTCATACACTTAAATACATATATATTCTCTAGAATCCTCAATGATTACCTTGTCAACATCTTCATGTTCTTATCTGCACATTCATCTTTTCACATAACAGTATATCTTTGTTATCTTTGCATGTCATTTGGTACAAAGAATCTATAATAAATTGCATTTTATTTAAATCTGTAATTCTATTGATAGACATTTGGATTGGTTCTAATCTTTCGCTATTAGCAAATATGTTTCAACTAATACTCTTATAAAGTGCCATTTTGTAAGTATATGAGTAAAGTTCCCAGAAATGTAATTGATACATTATAAAAGTTAATGTTAATTGCTATATAAAAATTGCTCTCCATGTGGGTTGTTCCAGCCATATATTAAAGTGTGTATTTCCTCACAATCTTTCAAATATAGTGAGTTATCAAATTTTTAGATTTTCTTAACAATCTGATTAATGAAAATAATATTTTCAGGCATGAACTTCTAAAAAAGATATGATGGGTCACAATAGGCCAATATTTCTACTGCATAAGTAGAAAAAAAGGCGATACATTGCAAAAATTATATTTTTAAGACAGTAGAAAGTTGTGGAAGTAATAAAGTCAAGATGAGTTAAAATTTCATGAAATAATGAACACTTTTACATGTACATTGCTGTCGGCGGCTATTTTCTTTACTCAGACATCCTCTAATTCTGACTGTAGATGAGAATCATGCTTTTCCAGGCAATAGAGACTCTTCTGACAGGAAGAAAAATTATGAAGAAACCCTACTGATGGAAAGAAGAATTGGTGCAACTTTTGGCCGTCATACAGTACAATAGTTTAGAAACCAGAAGTCCAAATTCCTGGCACTTGGTCCCTTGAGACACTTGTTGCCCTCATGGGAATCATAGGAGGTTGAAAACAAAGCTTGAAAAGGAAATATATTTTTGCTGCCTCGTAAACCCAGTGCCACAGTGTGCTGCGAGAGAAGTGTCCCTGCCACAAAGAACTGTTCTCCTCCTTATGTGTCTCAGCTTGTGAAACTGTGTGAGGTAGGAGGTCAAAACCCTCTGAAGAATGGAACTAAATTTTCCACCATCTTTCAGGGATGAAGAGGCAGAAGCTTGCCAGGCTCTGCTAGCAGCCTGAGAAGACGACCATATCTTAGCTGAATGGTACTTTTTTTTTTTTTTCATTAATCAGTATTTTTTTATTATGGTTTTGTGGGGTACAGTTAAGGGTTAGGTGTACAATGACGTTTCATTCAGGCACCCTGTAGATAAGAAGTGTTTTCCCATCCCCCGATAGATATTTGCTACTGTTAATCCCATCCCCCTCCCCCCCATAGTTTCCCAGTACCATCCGTCATTTTCTCATAGTATTGCATTGGATGTTCAAGGTCCATTATATGAGTGAGAACATGTGATATTTGGATTTTTGTTTTTGTGAGAGGTCACTCAGTGTTATAGACTCTAGTTCCATCCAGGTTGCAGCGAACTGAATGGTACTTTTTAAGCAAACTAGCCATGACCAAGAACAACCTTTGTTTGGATTGAGTTCATCAGGCTGTTAATCTATACTTCTCTGATGGACGATAGCACCAGGATCCCAGGAGTTCTGATACATTATGTCTAGCAGATAATAGGAAAAAATACTAATTACACAAAGAAAAAATGTGAATCATAATAAAGAAATAAACAAAAATTTAACCAAATCTATATATGATCCAGATAGTGGAGTTAGTAGAAAAAACTTAAGAAGAACTAGAATTATTATATTAAAGAAATTAGAAGAAAAAGTAGACAAAACAGACAAAAAAGAAAATATCAGCAGATAAACTAGATAAGCTCAAAGAGCTATTCTAGAACTGAAAAACATATACGTAGCTGGATTTAAGAATTCATTAGATGATTCAGCAGCACACAGGACAAAGGAGATGTCAGGATAGATGACATGAAAGACAAAGCAATAAATAATTTATGAAAATGAAGCAAACAATGGAGAAAAGGAATGGAGAAACAAAGTGCAAGAAACGTGGAGTATTGCCAAAATGTTTTCCACGTGAGTGATGGAAGATAGAGGAGATAGGATAAATTAGAAACAAAATGCAAAGTGATAATGACCTAGAATTTACCAAAAAAAGTGTTAAAATATCAACCCAGAAACTCAAGTAGCTCAGCAAACCCCAAGCAGGATAAAAAAATGAGACCTGGGCACATTGCAGCTAATTTATGAAAATAAAAGAAAAAAAGGAAAATGTGAAATAATCAGGGGGAAAAAAGCCACACTGCTGCCAAAGGAGTAAATATAAGAACTAAACATGAATTTTCTAGAAAAACTATGAAAAATAGAAGATGACTGAATGACATCATTAATGTCATTTAATACAAAAATACAAATAAATACAAATTAAAAAATACAAATTAAAAAATTCCAAACTAAAATTCAACAACCAAAGAAAACATCTTTGATATATGAACATACGACAAAGACATTTTCAGACAAACAAATGCTGAAAGACTTTGTCACCAGAAGACTAACATAATATTTGAACAGAAACTTTCAGCAAAGGATGGCTAGGTCCAATAAATGTATGGAATTGTGCTAAACATCATTTTAAAAATATATTTAAAAAATGAAAATTAGGCCATAATAAGATATTATTACACACCAATCAGAAGGGGTACAACTAAAGCACTGATGGTATTAAGTGTAGGATAAGATGTGGAGCATCTGGACCTCTCATTTGCATTGCTTGTGGAAATGTCAGTTGGTACAATCTCTTTGGAAACTGCTCTGCAATATATTTGCAGCAATAAATGTTTTAAATATATTTCCCTGCTTGCTGTCGGTTCTCTTAAAAGCTACTTTCTTGTTATAAGACAGTGTTTGGTGTTTAAGTCTTTAAATTTTTACACACATTTTGTTGCTTCTAGATTGCACATAGTAGTTTCTGATTCAATTCCAATTCAATTAGTAACCTTTCCAATTCAAAGGTTACTAAGGAATGCTTTTATTTGTAATTGACAAATTGCAATTTTTAAAAATTATTTTATGATGTAAGATGTTATGTGAGAACTTACTTTTTTCCAACCGGTTACCTTATAATACCCACTATATTGATTGGCCATAATTTTCTCACTGATTTGAGATTTCAATTTTATTATATTTCTAATTGTGTATGCCAAATCCTCTATGCCTTTTGATTCATGTTTAGACTTTCAAATATGTTATACCTATCTATTCATGTTTTAGTAACACATTATATTAAATACTGAAGTTTCATTAGGTATTATGACATCTGATGAAGCTATTTCCTCCTCATTTAAAAAAAATTTTTAGAGGTGTTTTTTTGCCGTTCTTCTTATTTGTCCTTACAAGCTTTAATTAGACTTGATTTATTTAAACATAATTGTTAAATCTTTTTATGAGAACACATTCAAGTAACACACAAAGTTAAGGGGAATTGATTAAGTAATTATAGTGTCTTTCTAGCAAAAATTATGAATACTTTTTCAGGTTTTATTAGATATTGGTTTTTATAAAGTTGCTTTAAACATTCTTCTTCTGTTTTTTTTTTTTCTGAGTAGGAGTCTTATTCTGCTTCCCAGGCTGGAGTGCAGAGGCACACTCACAGCCAACACAGCCTCAACCTATTGGGCGCAGGCAATCCTTCTGCTTCAGCCTTCCAAGTAACTGGAACTATGGGCACGTGCCACAACACCCAGCTAATTTTTTTATTTATTGTAGAAATAAGGTCTCACCCAAGTTGCCCAGGCTGGTCTTGAACCCCTGGGCTCAGGCAGTCCTCTCGCCTCTGCCTCCCAAAGTCCTGGGATTACAGGCTTGAGTCACTGCGCCTACCCCTAAACATTCTTATACCTGTATTTTGGTGAACATGTTTCTTTTTCTCCTGGATATACACCAAGAGTTTTATTACTGGATCATAGTGTTGGTGTATGTTTAACTCTCTTAGAAATTGACAAGTAGTATTTACAAAATAGTTGTATTCTTTTTTATCCCTACCAAAAATGTATATGAGTAAAAATAGCTCTACATTGAGGAGATAATATCTGAGCTGAAACAAATAGGTATAGTCAGGCATTGAAAGACCTGAAGACAAAAGAATTACAAACAGAGCAATACTAAATCCAAAAAACCTGAGGCATATCTATGTGAATAGTTTCCTGAAACATCATATTTAATGTATATAAAGTTTCACATTGTATGCATCAGTGGTAAACATTAAATTTGATTCAAGTTTTATCAAGAGATAATTTTTGATGGAATATAAGAGGCTAGGCTCTTTACTATTTCAAGTATTGCTGAACAGGAACTACTAGTTCATTCCTACTTAATAGCGAATTAAATAAAATGTAATATAATCTCATAAGAGTGTGAATGTATGCATTGTATAAATTCTGGAAGAGTATCATTGAGTAAAAAAAAAAAGAAAATACTTATAAGTTGATAGATATTTAAGAAATAGACTTACCAATGTGCCCTCCAAACTGTATTATTAAGAACTAATGAATAACGTAATATACAGTGAAACTCAGCATGCTGATTTAAAAATGGGTCACTCATTTTTTGAACATTTTCCAGCACTTGATATCTTAAGCTTTTCTAATATCTCAGTGGTATATTTGGAAATTTTGTAGCAGTATTTATCTAAATAATCAGAAACTTTTTCTTACTCTTTGAAATAAGAAAACACTTTAGCAGTGAAGCTCATTTAAAAACAATACTCATTCATAAACTGTTTTAACAGTATCTTAAAACAGAGATAAATATGCCAATATTGTGAAAATGTTAATGTAAAAATACATTAATATTTATGTGAAAATATTAATGTAAAACTACACACAATAATGTATTATATATTGCAAATTAACTAGAAGAGAGAATTTTGAAACTTGAAAAATGGCAAATGTTTGTGGTAACGTACATGCTCATTACCCTGATTTGATATATATACAATATATACAAGTATGACAATAGCACATTGTGTCCCAAAAATAGTCACAATTATTACATGCCAATTAAAAAGCAATATAAAAGTTAAACAAAAATAAAAACTTCTATTTGTCAAATATTGAGAATACTGACACTAAATTCTGAAAATTATGCTAACATCAATTTATTAAATGTTTACCTTTAACATACAATTTTCTTTTTGGTGTATTAGTTCCTTAAAAAGAAGACTATCTTCAGAATTTTCATAGTATAAAAAAATCTATATCTTATTAATAGAATTATTAAAATATTTTAAAAACTGCTAATATTTGGTTATATGATCGAAGGTAACATCATTGAACATCAATTATGTGTCAGATATATGGTAGGTTTTACATTTTTAAATATATTCTATGACACATTATTTTTATATATAATTCAAGCTGCAGTTATACAAGGTAGTTGCTAATTTTACGTTTTACATGTGAGAAAAGTGAAACTCATTTAAAACACAGGAATGTAGAAAATGCCATATAATTTTTGAGTAGCTAAAGCAAAATTCAAGTTCACATGTTTACAAGATATAATAAGCAGAATACAACATTGCTGATGCAAAAACCAGATACAGCAACTTTCAAAGGATTATACAAATAATTCATTATAACATTTTGATGAGCTATGTAACAATCAAAATATCTATTCTAGCTAAATTCTTCTCTTTGTATCATTTGAAATCAAGGATGCCAAGATCAGTGCAAACACAGAACATATGGGTTTGAAATTTGCTCTTTGATTAAACCTGCACTCATTTCATCTGTGGCAAAGATGGTACCAACTCAAATTCTATGAAGATAGATGGTTCTAAAAAAATAAAAAATACATTGTTTTTTTCTTTCTAAGATGATGGTAGATGCACATTTTCCAGATGAAGTACATATAACATGGCAGCACCTCTATGAACTTGGGTCTCTGAGTGACTGTATGGTTCAGTTCATTGCCTATCTTCATTAAACACATAACACGAATGAAAACTAAAGCTTTGCTATGTTGTCTCAGAGATTTTGAGTTAGTTTTATTACCTTAGGATATCATAGTCTATCCTGATCCATATTCTATGACATAAAGTTTTCGTGAAAACTAAATGAGTTTATGCAATGCCAGTCTCATAGACATGCTTAATAAGTGTTAGCAATTATTATTATATATTCACATTTCTTTAAATTATTCTACATGCTTTATCAGGATCTTTGGAGGAAAATATTGGACATTTAATCTAGGACCAGAAAGATAGCTATACAATTTATCCAATTTCCTTTTAGCATAGTGTTCTTGCAAAAATGTAGATAAAATGATAAAATATATAATTATTTAACATCGCTGAAAATTGCCCCACTGCCAAAAAAATGTGAAAATTCAGCCCAAATTGATCAAAGCAATAAGAAATTTTCTTAGCTGAGAAGTGTATCTTCCACAAAAATCCATTTATTTCTTTAGTCATTCATTTACATATCATTCATAATGCAATCATTTAACAAACATTTGCTTAGCTATTATTATTTCCACCTTGTTTTAATGCCACTGGATAACTGCATGAATGAGGGATTTAGTGAGGCACCTGCACAAACCAAAATAAATGAAAACAGCTAAAAAAAGAGGGTTGCGTGTCCTGATGACCGCATCTGAGAAAGTAAGAGAGGTGTGGCAGAAAGTATGGGTAACTATGATTCATAAGGCCAACACTAAACCATACTCAAGAGATTCCAAGGAAGAAGGTGCTCATCTAGGAGATGCCTGTGGGTATGGGAATTATGATGACTGTAGCCAAAGGTCAGAAACTGAGTCCAAGAAAAGTCTTGTGAGAGGTATCCACAGTAATGAGTAGGAGGAACATTTTTAAAATGATAAAGACTTCTTTTTATATTTCAAAATTATTCAGTGAACACATAATACCTTGATAATCATACACTGTGTGATATTATCACAATTACTAACTCATAGGTCAAAAAGTCGACAATGTATATGAACAAAGCTTTGTAGCAGAAAAAAATGCAAATGACCCATAGACATATGCATAAAAAAATTAAATGTCACCAGCAATCACATAAATCTGAATTAAATAACCATAAAAATGTCTTTTGTTGTCAAAGTGTCATGTTGGAGAAAATTAACAGCACATTGAAGGTGTGTATTGAGATAGGTTTATTCATGTTTGGTGAGAATGTAAAATTATACAATATTTAAAAATCTATTTGACAATGTGTATCAATACCTTCACTCATATCTTCACTGCCCTTCTTTAAGTCTATAAGGACGCTTCTTGGAGTGCTTCTTGAGTATTTCATTTGAGACTCAGGCAAAGTTGTACCCAAGTTATGTTCACTAGAATATGTTTTATAATAGTGAATGATGGTAAACAACGTATACATTGTATAGCTGAGGAATGTTTCAATAAATTATATTCTATATAGAACAAATAATATATATATTTTCTTCCAATGAAGAATAAAAAGTCAAATTATTTTTTAAAAGACATTTTTTAAATCATTTCAATTCTGTATTTTTTTTTTCTTTTTTTTTTTCATTAATCAGTAGTTTTTATTATGGTTTTGTGGGGTACAGTTAAGGGTAGGTGTACAATGACGTTTCATTCAGGCACCCTGTAGATAAGAAGTGTTTTCCCATCCCCCGACAGATATTGCTACTGTAAATCCCATCCCCCCTCCCCCCCCATAGTTTCCCAGTACCATCCGTCATTTCTCATAGTATTGCATTGGATGTTCAAGGTCCATTATATGAGTGAGAACATGTGATATTCGGATTTTTGTTTTTGTGAGAGGTCACTCAGTATTATAGACTCTAGTTCCATCAGGTTGCAGCGAAATTCATGATTTTGTTCTTTTTTATGGCTGCGTAGTATTCCATCGTGTATATGTACCACATTTTTTTAATCCAGTCCTCTTTTGATGGGCAGCATGGTTGTTTCCAGGTTCTTGCTATTGTGAACAATGCTGCGATAAACATACGTGTGCAGGTATCTTTTTTATAGAGTGATTTGTGTTCTTCAGGGTATATTCCCAGTAGGGGGATTGCAGGGTCATATGGAAGGTCAATTTTTAGAGCTTTTAGGAATCGCCACACTGCTTTCCACAGAGGTTGCACTAGTTTACACTCCCACCAACAGTGTAGAAGTGTTCCCTTTTCACCACACCCTCTCCAGCAGCTGTTATTTTTTGAGTTGTTGATAATTGCCATTCTGACTGGAGTTAGGTGGTATCTTATGTGGTTTTGATTTGCATCTCCCTGATGATTAGTGAGGTTGAGCATTTCTTCATGTGTTTGTTGGCTGCTCGAATGTCTTCTTTTGTGAAGTGTCTGTTCATGTCTTTTGCCCATTTTATAATGGGGTTGTTTGTTTTCTTCTTTTCAGTACGCTTCAGTTCCTTGTAGATCCAGGATGTTAAGCCTTTGTCAGACCTAGAGTTGGCAAATACTTTTTCCCAGTCTGTAGGCTGTCTCCCTGCTCTCTTGATGGTTTCTTTGGCTTTGCAGAAGCTTGTCAGTTTAATAAGGTCCCATTTGTCTATCTTCTCTG